>NC_064627.1:868193043-868493043 GCF_023864275.1 Schistocerca cancellata | reverse complement strand
TACAGTAAAAACCAATGGACAAAGAGTTCTAGATTAATCTACACTCCTGGAAATTGAAATAAGAACACCGTGAATTCATTGTCCCAGGAAGGGGAAACTTTATTGACACATTCCTGGGGTCAGATACATCACATGATCACACTGACAGAACCACAGGCACATAGACACAGGCAACAGAGCATGCACAATGTCGGCACTAGTACAGTGTATATCCACCTTTCGCAGCAATGCAGGCTGCTATTCTCCCATGGAGACGATCGTAGTGATGCTGGATGTAGTCCTGTGGAACGGCTTGCCATGCCATTTCCACCTGGCGCCTCAGTTGGACCAGCGTTCGTGCTGGACGTGCAGACCGCGTGAGACGACGCTTCATCCAGTCCCAAACATGCTCAATGGAGGACAGATCCGGAGATCTTGTTGGCCAGGGTAGTTGACTTACACCTTGTAGAGCACGTTGGGTGGCACGGGATACATGCGGACGTGCATTGTCCTGTTGGAACAGCAAGTTCCCTTGTCCTAGGATCACCACGTAACGTGGAGGTCGAAGGATTACTCATTCTATAAATAAGGATAGACGGCGATCTGTATTAGATATGATGACAGAGTACAATGCTGGTGTAGGCACAAGTGTTTCGGCGTACAGAGTTTAGTGCAGCTGACGATCTCTGTGTGCTTCCATGTAGCCCCAAGGACGACGTAAATCACCATTGCAGTGGGCGCAGGGATATCGAGATTGGAATGTGGATCGATGGAAATCTGACGTCTGGTCGGATGAATCACACCATCAGCCAAGCGAATGGCTCCTTGAAACATGTACCACGGAAAGATTGCAAGTTAGTAAGGGCAGTGTTTTGCTATGTGGGATATTCACCCGGGCTTCCATGGGACCAGTGGTAGTAATCAAAGGCACCGTAACGTGAACATTAATGTGGACCACCTGGGACTCTTCTTGCTTTATGTCTTTCTTCACAGCGATGGAATCTCCCAGTGGGATGAATGTTTGTGTTACAAGGTCAGAACAGTGCTACAGCGACTTGAGGAGTGTGAAGCTATTGACGTCTTTGCCACCAGATTCACCTTATCTGAACTCCATGGAGCACATCTTGAACTCTTTAAGAAACATTTTCTCACTGTCACCTACAAATTGATGAAAGGAAAAAAAAACTTATCACTTACTACATTTTCGCTGTCCATGCACCCAAACATCAACATCAGGCGCGACGTACTAATTTGTAACTTCTTTATTACGCCACTAATCCGCGACACAGACTGCAGGCTTTCTCAACATATGCCGCTTAAAGAACCTGAAAAATTATATAACTGAACGCAACATAGTTCACGAGACATATCTTTTGCTTAAAATGGGACCAAAATTACCCAATTTATATTCATCCAGTGTCTCCTAACTTAGTGACTTCCATCAAACTTTAAGCATAATTTCAAACCTGTCATAAATTTTTCTCGCTTACGTGCTTTAAGGGAAATATTTGACACAATAACTCATCAGACGTTCAAGATTACATGGGAGTTCTATACCTTAAAGAATCAGGGGTTCATTGATTGTTCCTCTCGTTTTTACAGCCGCATCCTTTTCCTCGTGCGCCTACCGGTTTGCACAGTGAAGTCCTTCTGGCTATTATAAGTACATGTTTGCGTCAGGTGCCTTACAGTCGTTGTTCCTGTATTTCATTGTAATGTGTGAATTCTTTACTTTTCTCTTTTCTCATACGCTTACATTTTTTTGTGCCAAGCAATAAAAGTTCTGCTATGCATCGTAGAACATCCCGGTCACCTTTGTTCATTTCACTTGTACAAATATGGGCTGTAACTTACAGCAGTAATAATACAGTCATTGTCTTATACACTCCTGGAAATTGAAATAAGAACACCGTGAATTCATTGTCCCAGGAAGGGGAAACTTTATTCACACATTCCTGGGGTCAGATACATCACATGATCACACTGACAGAACCACAGGCACATAGACACAGGCAACAGAGCATGCACAATGTCGGCACTAGTACAGTGTATATCCACCTTTCGCAGCAATGCAGGCTGCTATTCTCCCATGGAGACGATCGTAGAGATGCTGGATGTAGTCCTGTGGAACGGCTTGCCATGCCATTTCCACCTGGCGCCTCCAGCGTTCTTGCTGGACGTGCAGACCGCGTGAGACGACGCTTCATCCAGTCCCAAACATGCTCAATGGGGGACAGATCCGGAGATCTTGCTGGCCAGGGTAGTTAACTTACACCTTGTAGAGCACGTTGGGTGGCACGGGATACATGCGGACGTGCATTGTCCTGTTGGAACAGCAAGTTCCCTTGCCGGTCTAGGAATGGTAGAACGATGGGTTCGATGACGGTTTGGATGTACCGTGCACTATTCAGTGTCCCCTCGACGATCACCAGTGGTGTACGGCCAGTGTAGGAGATCGCTCCCCACACCATGATGCCGGGTGTTGGCCCTGTGTGCCTCGGTCGTATGCAGTCCTGATTGTGGCGCTCACCTGCACGGCGCCAAACACGCATACGACCATCATTGGCACCAAGGCAGAAGCGACTCTCATCGCTGAAGACGACACGTCTCCATTCGTCCCTCCATTCACGCCTGTCGCGACACCACTGGAGGCGGGCTGCACGATGTTGGGGCGTGAGCGGAAGACGGCCTAACGGTGTGCGGGACCGTAGCCCAGCTTCATGGAGACGGTTGCGAATGGTCCTCGCCGATACCCCAGGAGCAACAGTGTCCCTAATTTGCTGGGAAGTGGCGGTGCGGTCCCCTACGGCACTGCGTAGGATCCTACGGTCTTGGCGTGCATCCGTGCGTCGCTGCGGTCCGGTCCCAGGTCGACGGGCACGTGCACCTTCCGCCGACCACTGGCGACAACATCGATGTACTGTGGAGACCTCACGCCCCACGTGTTGAGCAATTCGGCGGTACGTCCACCCGGCCTCCCGCATGCCCACTATACGCCCTCGCTCAAAGTCCGTCAACTGCACATACGGTTCACGTCCACGCTGTCGCGGCATGCTACCAGTGTTAAAGACTGCGATGGAGCTCCGTATGCCACGGCAAACTGGCTGACACTGACGGCGACGGTGCACAAATGCTGCGCAGCTAGCGCCATTCGACGGCCAACACCGCGGTTCCTGGTGTGTCCGCTGTGCCGTGCGTGTGATCATTGCTTGTACAGCCCTCTCGCAGTGTCCGGAGCAAGTATGGTGGGTCTGACACACCGGTGTCAATGTGTTCTTTTTTCCATTTCCAGGAGTGTAGTTTAAGATTGTTTATTTTTAAGTAACATTTCTCTGTATGTATGTATGTATAAACGCCTGAAAATGAGCAGAACGTGTTCGAAACGCGTTGCATTATGTTAGATTAAGTACAAAATAAAAAGTGACTGATAGCAGTAGTTTGAAATAAATAATCATTTTTTGTTTTCTTTCTAACCGAATAACAGGGTAATTGCTATTAAAGTCTGTACATACGTACAAAATACTTCAGTTTTAAGATAGACCTCTATTATGCAACTACATAAAGACAGTGGCAGAGTTACAGTGCTCATTCAGAAAATGGTTCTTTTAACGTAAGGACTGACACATCAGACAAATATTACACCGCCATAATTCTGTCACCTAAGCCACCAGCTAACATTTATGAGACACGGTTACTGCGAATCGCATTGACTTCTGCCGCTTTCTATCGTAAAAGTGTTTGTGCAGGCATTTTCTTGTCAGCTACCGAGCGTTGTAAGAAATTGCAGCTTTCTGGGTTACATGGCTGTTGTGTCGTCACGTGTTTTCGTGTCACTGTTTGTTAACCTCCGCTTTGTTTTCGCTGTTTTTGCTATGCCGTTTGGCTGCTCGTTTTAGCGAAATCAATAACAACTGTACGCCACAAAACTGAGAGACAAGCAGCTCGGTTTTCGGTCCGCCCTACTATTGTCGTTTCTGCTTTTCGTTCTTCCCTTGGCCTTTCCTGAATCTGACGCACGCACGCACACTCACTCACACACACACACACACACACACACGCACACACACACACACACACACACACACACACAGAGAGAGAGAGAGAGAGAGAGAGCCAGAAGAATAGTGAGAGTGAAGGAGGAAGGGGTTGAAACAGCGACGAAGGTATGAGATGAGAAGGCGCCTGAGGCGAAGTAATCTCACACAAAATGTAACGCGAATGAATACACTCAAATTTCCATCAGGCTGGCAGTACAATCTAAGGCTGCAGCTCTTTGCTGTCTTTCCTGAAATTCCTGGAACGGTTTTTTATGGCAAGAGCCGCTTCGTAATATTAGGGAACAGCCTGTCTCAGACACAGAATTACGGACGAAAACGGAATTTGGCTCCATTCAAATGCTTGAAAGCACTCATGCGACAAATATGCGCCACTGGTTGAGGTTAAAATAACGGAAGCCTTTGAGAAAGTTCACCAACTTATTCAGCAGAGGAAACGCTGCAGACGCTCGACAAATGGTGTAGGTTATGAGGCAGTATTCGTAAGGGAGGCAGCAATATACTGCAACGCAGATTACAGGGGTTCATTTGATACCAAGAAATGTTGTACAAATCGTATTTATTTAGAACTATCAGTTACCTTTCATAATTGGGTGGTGTCTTAGCCGGGATGTGGACTGGATCAGTACGACAGCATTGTTTGAAGGGTTCACAGTGTCGAAAGTATTTATTCGTTAGCTTTATGCATGCCACGAAGAAATTTCACTACAGCAGGTTTTGCAGTGCATCTACGACTTTAAACAGCTTGCATGCTGCATACCTTATGACAAGATTTCATCACCCAATGTATAACTTAACTGAATGCAGTACACATCATACAGATGATCTGAGTAAAGTACGAATAACTATACCTTACGCAATGTAATGGTGAGCATAGGCGTCCTCAAAGGGGGCAAGATGGGGCACTTGCCACCCCCTGGAGTATATGGCTCTGAGCACTATGGGACTTAACATCTATGGTCATCAGTCCCCCTGGAGTATAGCGTATAGAATGTTTATTCGTACACTCCTGGAAATGGAAAAAAGAACACATTGACACCGGTGTGTCAGACCCACCATACTTGCTCCGGACACTGCGAGAGGGCTGTACAAGCAATGATTACACGCACGGCACAGCGGACACACCAGGAACCGCGGTGTTGGCCGTCGAATGGCGCTAGCTGCGCAGCATTTGTGCACCGCCGCCGTCAGTGTCAGCCAGTTTGCCGTGGCATACGGAGCTCCATCGCAGTCTTTAACACTGGTAGCATGCCGCGACAGCGTGGACGTGAACCGTATGTGCAGTTGACGGACTTTGAGCGAGGGCGTATAGTGGGCATGCGGGAGGCCGGGTGGACGTACCGCCGAATTGCTCAACACGTGGGGCGTGAGGTCTCCACAGTACATCGATGTTGTCGCCAGTGGTCGACGGAAGGTGCACGTGCCCGTCGACCTGGGACCGGACCGCAGCGACGCACGGATGCACGCCAAGAGCGTAGGGTCCTACGCAGTGCCGTAGGGGACCGCACCGCCACTTCCCAGCAAATTAGGGACACTGTTGCTCCTGGGGTATCGGCGAGGACCATTCGCAACCGTCTCCATGAAGCTGGGCTACGGTCCCGCACACCGTTAGGCCGTCTTCCGCTCACGCCCCAACATCGTGCAGCCCGCGTCCAGTGGTGTCGCGACAGGCGTGAATGGAGGGACGAATGGAGACGTGTCGTCTTCAGCGATGAGAGTCGCTTCTGCCTTGGTGCCAATGATGGTCGTATGCGTGTTTGGCGCCGTGCAGGTGAGCGCCACAATCAGGACTGCATACGACCGAGGCACACAGGGCCAACACCCGGCATCATGGTGTGGGGAGCGATCTCCTACACTGGTCGTACACCACTGGTGATCGTCGAGGGGACACTGAATAGTGCATGGTACATCCAAACCGTCATCGAACCCATCGTTCTACCATTCCTAGACCGGCAAGGGAACTTGCTGTTCCAACAGGACAATGCACGTCCGCATGTATCCCGTGCCACCCAACGTGCTCTAGAAGGTGTAAGTCAACTACCCTGGCCAGCAAGATCTCCGGATCTGTCCCCCATTGAGCATGTTTGGGACTGGATGAAGCGTCGTCTCACGCGGTCTGCACGTCCAGCACGAACGCTGGTCCAACTGAGGCGCCAGGTGGAAATGGCATGGCAAGCCGTTCCACAGGACTACATCCAGCATCTCTACGATCGTCTCCATGGGAGAATAGCAGCCTGCATTGCTGCGAATGGTGGATATACACTGTACCAGTGCCGACATTGTGCATGCTCTGTTGCCTGTGTCTATGTGCCTGTGGTTCTGTCAGTGTGATCATGTGATGTATCTGACCCCAGGAATGTGTCAATAAAGTTTCCCCTTCCTGGGACAATGAATTCACGGTGTTCTTATTTCAATTTCCAGGAGTGTATATTCATTGGATATCCATCAGTTCTTTGGAATATAATACTTTTTGGGTCACCTTTAAAATGCTGTTCTTACTGCACAATATGTCTCGAAATTATCCTACTTATTTATATAAAAAATTGCAGTGTTAGAGAGTTGATACCACAAAAGATTTCTGTGGACACTCATGGAAATGAGCGTCCTGATGATATTGGCATGATTTCTTGAAAGCTGTTCCTCGAAATAAATTTTGTTATTAGTAATGCGTAGTTTTTCAGTCAAATAAATGTTTCACTACAGAAAAGACTACTGTAAAATGCGCAGATTTCTAGTTTTTAACTGATTACAACATTTTTCAAAGTTCTGAAACTACGTCAAAAATCGTATCAGTTTTATTGATTTTACAAGGGACTTAGTAGAACAATTGCTTGGATTTCAACCATTCAGAGAATTGCAATAAACACAGAAGCTTTTCAGGATTAGAGATTGAAAGCTGTGGGTGCAATTTTATTGAAAATATAATAATTTTCCCGAGTCTCAGCTACACTACGTATGTCATAATGCACACAGCAAATTTGGTCCATCAGAATGAAAGAAAATTTAAGCTCTTATTTTTAATGTATCGTTATTTTTCTATTCTACGCATGCCAATGAAACATTTCTGTATTTCTCTGTATTTCATGATTGTTTTCGCGTTCATGTTTGTAGAGATACTGTATATATGTAATATAAGAGGATTTTTCACCTGTATTCTCGAACTCTCAACTACTTTATTTTCGATGTTCTTCTCCTCTCACTTTGTATGGTGCGCCATAGCTCCCGGAAACTATCTTACAAATCCGTCACTCTCTTGTTTAGATCTTGCTTTCGCGTCAGTTCGTCATCGCGATAATTGTTTCGATAGACATCCGAAGACCCACATCCCATTCTGTAACTACTTCCACCAGGTCTCTTTTCGTCTGTTATCTCCTTACCATCGTTCGTTTAGCAGTCATCTTCTATGTTGTCCAGCTGCTCCTCTGTGACTCTCTTTAAATCATTTCTCGGCCTTCTTAAATTTCAGTTAATTTGCATTTTTCTGTTGCCTGTCTTTCTTGATCTTGTGAGGATTAATTTCATTCTAAATATCCATGAAATTTATAGACAGGCTTGACTTTCATATCATTATTACTATTATTAATCTTTTGAAAAAAATCGAACAAGCAAAATAAATGATACATTTGTGGTGGAATTAATTATTGTTAAAATTCATTTACTATGCACAGTTAGCTACTACTTTCGGTCAGTGGCCATTATCAAGCTTAGTATAAACCAATAAACCAAACCATTAGAGACTACACAGTTTACAATTTAATATGAGGTTAAGTAGTATTTCACTTACTGGCACAAACGGCAGGTAAATTGTACCATAATTTAAACAAAAGTAATTTGCTCTTTTAAGCCCACCATAGTATGTAAAAAATTTCTCACACTAGCCCAACTGTGTACGATAATTTTCGTCAAGAAGCAGGTCCACATCGACAGCTAGTAACATACTGACCGATGTAATTAGGCCAAACAGTCAAGGGTAAAGTCAAAGACAATGCCATGTCAGAGATAAAACAACAGTACATGATAGTAATTGCAGTATCAGTTTAGTAA
Source organism: Schistocerca cancellata (assembly GCF_023864275.1). Lineage (NCBI taxonomy): Eukaryota > Metazoa > Arthropoda > Insecta > Orthoptera > Acrididae > Schistocerca > Schistocerca cancellata. The sequence continues at coordinate 868,484,965 of NC_064627.1, read as the reverse complement.
GAGGTACATTATAATCTTTGGTTCCAATTATAATGTACGTCATAGTAAAAAGATGATGCAATTGCTAGCATGTACTATAGTTTTATCTCTGACATGGCAATGACTCTGAATGTAATTTTTGGGAAATTTGTGGTAAGTTCCTATGGGACCAAACTGCTGAGGTCATCCGTCCCTAGGCTTACACACTACTTAATCTAACTTAAACTGACTTGCTGTAAGGACAACACACACACCCGTGCCCGAGGACGACTCGAACCACCGGCGGGGGGGAGCCGCGCGAACCGTGGCAAGGCGCCCGAGACCGAGCGGCTACCGCGCGCGGCTCTGAATGTATCCTATACTGTTTGGCCTAGTTACATTTGTCAATAAGCTGCCAGTGTGGACTTGATTCTTGACGAAAGTTATTGTACACAATTATTACTGTGAGAAATTTTTTACATACTATGGTGAGCTTAAAAGAGTAAATTACTTTTGTTTAAATTAAGGCATAAGTTTCCTGCCGTTTATGACAGTAAGTGAAATACTGCGTAACCTCATATTTCCCTGTAAACTGTGAAATCTCTGATGGTTTGATTTATTCGTTTTAAGCTAAGCTTGATAAAGGTCATTGAGCGAAACTGGTAGCGAATTGTGCATAATAAATGACAGCTGAAGGTTTCATCATGAATTTTAACAATTATTTGGCGGCTGAATATCCCCATCTGCAAACATATGGGAATAAATTATACCTAATAGTAACAAGTGAAAAGTAGTAAACAGTTTTAGGCCAGACAGTGGTGAAGTGCATTGAACTGTTTCCAAGAAAACTTAATAGAACAACGACGACCCGAGTACATCTACCTAACTACGTTTCAACGCATTCTCACGGTTCTGAGAGGTCGAGAAAATCGCAGCTGTGCAGGATTTAGCCGCACGTGTAACACTGATTCGAGGTCTTTTCCGTGACTTCCACGTGTATGAACCCAGATGAGTGCTTTCCTTATGGTGCAATATAATGTCTGTGGATTTCGTCCACCTCGCCATTGGTGGTTTGTTATCCAAAGCCTGTACTCGAATCCAAGAAATTGTGCTTCGGCGGCAGGCTAAAAGGGACAGGAAGCAGATTCTTGGCTCTCTCATTGGAGGCTAACGATTCTCTTCTAACTGTTGGAGGTGCGATGCCTGCGAGGTAATAAAACTTCTCCGCTGAAAGATAGCCTGTTATCGGCCTGCTGCATTAATAGAGAACTCATTATTCTTGACATGATAGTATACAAGGTGTTCAGCTGTCTAAAAAGATAATAATAAATAGAGTAAAAAAAATCCCTAAATTTTTCAGGTCGACTTCTGTATTTTATCAAAAGCAAAACGAGGATGATGGAATGTAGTCGAATTAACTCGGGTGATTCTGAGGGAATTAGATTAGGAAATGAGACACTTAAAGTAGTAAAGGAGTTTTGCTATTTAGGGAGCAAAATAACTGACGATGGTCGAAATAGAGAGGATATAAAATGTAGAGCGGCAATGGCATGGAAAGCGTTTCTGAAGAAGAGAAATTTATTGGGTTCAAATGGTTCAAATGGCTCTGAGCACTATGGGACTTAACATCTATGGTCATCAGTCCCCTAGAACTTAGAACTACTTAAACCTAACTAACCTAAGGACATCACACAACACCCAGCCATCACGAGGCAGAGAAAATCCCTGACCCCGCCAGTAATCGAACCCGGGAACCCGGGCGTGGGAAGCGAGAACGCTACCGCACGACCACGAACTGCAGGCGAGAAATTTGTTAACATCGAGTATGGATTTAAGTGTCAGGAAGCCGTTTCTGGAAGTATTTGTATGGAGTGTAGCCATGTATGGAGGTGAAACATGGACGATAAATAGTTCGGACAAGAAGAGAATAGAAGCTTTCGAAATGTGGTGGGGGTTCGATTCCCGACGGGGTCAGGGATTTTCTCTGCCTCGTGATGGCTGGGTGTTGTGTGATGTCCTTAGGTTAGTTAGGTTTAAGTAGTTCTAAGTTCTAGGGGACTGGGGGTAGATCACATAACTAATGACGAGGTATTGAATAGAATTGCGGAGAAGAGGAGTTTGTGGCACAAGTTGACTAGAAGAAGGGATCGATTAGTAGGACATGTTCTGAGGCATCAAGTGATCACCAGTTTAGTATTGGAGGGCAGCGTGGAGGGTAAAAATCGTAGAGGGAGACCAAGAGATGAATACACTAAGCATATTCAGAAGGATGTAGGCTGCAGTAGTTAATGGGAGATGAAGCAGCTTGCACAGGATAGAGTAGCATGGAGAGCTGCATCAAACCAGTCTCAGGACTGAAGACCACCACAACAACAACAACAGTATTGTGCTTAGTCCCTAGCCAAATTTGATCCATTTTATGACAAAATCTACAAATTTTGTCGATATTTAAAAAGCTAGTAGGGGCTTCACTTGGAGTTGAAGAAAAAACACAAAAAAATAACAAAGCTTATTTTAACCATGAAATAAAAACTCCGGAATCAAACAACAGAATTAGGAGTCAAAGGTAACGTGAACAAAAATTTTAGGAAACCTGGAATGACCTTAGGTTGCAAACGAAGTAAAATATTATTAATAGAACCTTTCCATTATGAACAATCAGTTTTTGGGGGTACACAAACTAAGATGAAAAGAAAGAGCATTAGCTACTTCAGTAAAAAAAACTTCACATTTTACGGAAAGACCTAACAATAAAGTTCAAATACAAGTTGAACAGCACAGTTGTGGAAGGAATAATAGTAAACTACTCTGCCTAGTGACACTAATGTGACCATCGGTCAAAACCCTGAATATCCACATCCTTTTGCAGCGCGGACCGCTGCGAGACGTGTAGGAAGAGAGTCAGTGAAGTTCTGCAAGATACCGGCAGGGAGGTAGAGCGATGCTGACTCCAATGCCGCGGTCAGTTGCGCTAGGTTTCTCGACTGTGGACCCATGGCACGTACAGTCCGATCGAGGTGGGCCCATAGATTCTCGGGTGCGTTTAAATCCGGGGAGTTTGGTGGTCAGGGGGATACGGTAAATTCATCCTGCTTCTTTGCGGACCACGCACGTTCACGGTGAGCTCCGTAAGACATTGCAGTGTCCTGCTGGTAGATGCCATCGAGCAGAAGAAAAACAAATTGCATGTAGGGTGGACACAGTTCCCAAGCATATACGCATACTTGTGTTGATTCAGTGTGCCTTCCAGCATGACTAGATCTCCCAGGGAATGCCATGAAAACATTCCCCAGAGCAAAACGCTACCCCTCAAGCCAGGACCCTTCCGACGATTCGACGATTGTTGCAGTGTGTTTGCTTTCAGACGTTTCACGCCGTACACGTCAGAGGCAATCTGTCATCTGAAAAGGTCACCTGTCGGCACTCAATGGACGCCCAGTTGCGATACTGGCGTGCAAATTCCAATCTTCGTCACCGATTGAGTCACATACACTACTGGCCATTAAAATTGCTACACCAAGAAGAAATGCAGATGATAAACGGGTATTCATTGGAAAAATATATTATACTAGAACTGACATGAGATTACATTTTCATGCAATTTGGGCACATAGATCCTGAGAAATTAGTACCCAGAACAACCACCTCTGGCCGTAATAACGGCCTTGATACGCCTGGGCATTGAGTCAGAGCTTGGATGGCGTGTACGGGTACAGCTGCCCATGCAGCTTCAACACGATACCACAGTAGCTTCAACACGATACCACAGTTCATCAAGAGTAGTGACTGGCGTATTGTGATGAGCCAGTTCCTCGGCCACTATTGAGCAGGTGTTTTCAGTTGGTGAGAGATCTGGAGAATGTGCTGGCCAGGGCAGCAGTCGAACATTTTCTGTATCCAGAAAGGCCTGTACAGGACCTGCAACATGCGGTCGTGCATCATCCTACTGAAATGTAGGATTTCGCAGGGATCGAATGAAGGGTAGAGCCACGGGTCGTAACACATCTGAAATGGAACGTCCACTGCTCAAAGTACCGTCAATGCGAACAAGAGGTGACCGAGAAGTGTAACCAATGGCACCCCATACCATCACGCCGGGTGATATGCCAGTATGTCGATGAGGAATACACGCTTCCAATGTGCGTTCACCGCGATGTCGCCAAACACGGATGCGACCATGATGATGCTGTAAACAGATCCTGGATTCATCCGAAAAAGTGACGTTTTGCCATTCGTGCACCCAGGTTGGGCGTTGAGCACACCATCGCAGGCGCTCCTGTCTGTGATGCAGCGTCAAGGGTAACCGCAGCCAAGGTCTCTGAGCTGATAGTCCATGCTGCAACAAACGTCGTAGACTGTTCGTGCAGATGGTTGTTGTATTGCAAACGTCCCCACCTGTTGACTCAGGGATCGAGACGTGGCTGCCCGATCCGTTACAGCCATGCCGATAAGATGCCTGTTATCTCGACTGCTAGTGATACGAGGCCGTTAGGATCCAGCGCGGCGTTCCGTATTACCCTTCTGAACCCACCGATTCCATATTCTGCTAACAGTCATTGGATCTCGACCAACGCGAACAGCAATGTCGGATACGGTAAACCGCCATCGCGATAGACTACAATCCGACCTTTATCAAAGTCGGAAACGTGATGGTACGCATTTCTCCTCCTTACAGGAGGCATCAAAACTATGTTTCACTAGGCAACGCCGGTCAACTGCTGTTTGTGTGTGAGAAACCGTTTGGAAACTTTCCTCGTGTCAGCACGTTGTAGGTGTCGCCACCGTCGCCAACCTTCTGTGCAGACAATCAAATTTGTGATACTAAATCCAGAACATAATGTACATAGCTACTACACACAGTGAAGGGAAAACTTTCACAGATTTACAAATAATATAAAGGCTGCACACTGCAGTCCATATACAATCGTAACAACTTTTTACAACAGACTACCATCTGATCTTCAGACAGCCATTTTAAATACCTTACAGAATAACCTGAAGCGCTTATTAATAGAGACATGCTGTTATTCAGTAGAAGATTTCAAGTTAGGTCCCCTTGTGAAACTGATCGATATATAGCCATAAGGATGTTTGTGTAAGAAAAACAGGTAATTTCTGACGTTCACTTCTCAAGTGAATTTATGCATTTGTCTTTCACCGGTAAGAGAAGTACATTAGTACAACCTCAATGTGTATGTTAACTAAAGCTAACTAAAACAAAAAAAGTAAGGAAACTTACATAAACATTAAGTGAAATCAGAAGCAATCAATTTTTAGTGTCAGAACTTCATCTTAGGTCTGAGAAACCACTTTCTCTGCGCTTTCCATGAGTTTTGTTTTCTTCCTTTGTCTTTTGTAACTTTCTTGGCTTTACTCTTATCTCCTTTCTCTTTCTTTCATTTTTCTTTTGAGGACTTCCCAGATATCCTTCTTTCTGCTACTGCTTCACTATACCTTCCATGTGCATTTCAGTAGCTGTGTGATGGGTTTAGACCTAACATCCTCAGCGACCTTGATACCTAGGGCTATAAGAGAGGTCCGAGACAAATTTTAGACAAAAATGAAGGAGTTGTCAGAGAAACATCTTCCAAGGCCGTCATTGCCATGAAAGGGAATGCAAACGAGCGTGATAAACATCTCCAAATTTCTATGTTCCCTCTTATACACAACTACCATCATCCAGAACTGATCAGCGAAGTCACCATTTCCATCAATTATTTGAAAATTTTCCTTGCTGAGCTGATCTATGAAGATTTTGGAACTCAACAGAAATGGCATTAGCCTCACGGCTACCCAAACGATTTAAGGCAGTGAGACGTATCAGTGCTATCCTTAAAATTCTCTTCGCAAGGTCGGCGGTAATTGCCACTTCTGGGTTTAAACAGTTGATGCCCTTCGTAAAGGAATACCCCAGAGGCGAATTATCCAGCATGTGGAATACTAAACACTTCATACATGCATGGGACTCATTCCATAACTCCAAGTTACCTTCCTCTGACTCGTCACACTGACCAAGAGCTTTTTTAGTTCCGTATCCGATTTCACTTTCTGATGTCGCAAACGATTTGCCTTGTCATTCCATTACGAAGATAGTCTATTCTTCCAAAACTATTTGTTTGACAGACTTTATCCTTAATTTTCTGATGTTAGACTGGAGAAATATGAAGGAAAGGAGCCAGGAGGACCATGCGGTCGAAATTAAGTCAGAAATGGCTATTCAGCTTTTATGACCCTGAGCATCCATAGTCTCAAAAAACAGGAGATGATATAACAATATGTTTACTTTTGTGCGTTAACATACGTCTATAATCTGCGGTGGAAATATATTTGCAGAGAAAAGCACATAATGATATATATTGTATTTTAGGCCAATAGATATAACTAGTTATTGTAGTGGTTTTGAATACCTTTAGTGGTCAGGACTATATGACTATTGAAAATATAATTGTTTGGATAGCTCAACATGAATTTCCTAAGGGACCAAAGTTTATCGTGCATTTACCAGTAGAATAAGGTGCGGAGAAATTATTTCGCAGTATGTAACTTCCGTCCGATTTCGACGAAACAATTTGTGAGTGTGAACCATCAAAATTTGCAGAAACATAAAAGAAAAATGGTCATGAAGTAGTGAGACATAGGTTCTATACTAAATAATTAGTCCATACACGAGTTCCATTTAACTTTGAATTTATGGCAGTCGATACATAACGAACTTACATCTTTCAACATTTCCAGATACACGTCGCACAATATAGCTTCTCACACGAATCTATTGCTATACAGTATGGCACTTTCACATGACACTAAGATAATATTTTTTTAAACAATGATAATACAGTGGCAAGACGTGCGAGTCCGACACAAATTACGAGAGACAGAGGAATGAGTAACTGTTCATCGAGAATATCTCGTACATCAAAAGAGTGTGTAAAAATGTTCTTCTTTTGTCCGCCTCTCGCGCAGCGGCTTTCAAAGTCAGTAGTTCACTATATCTCTGACGGCGCTTCCACAACAAGCACGTCACGTCACAGGACGTTATTTGCTAACTGTAGCTGTTGCTGCTCGGTTAGTGAATGATTTAAAATGGTAAGGCAATCACATAACGTTAAAATGAGCTCTCAGCATCTTGTCACTCAGTCACAGACGCACTACTTGGTAGCTATGACTCTTAGGAATTCCTATAGTAACTTGAGGTTTCGGTTTTACCTCATCCTGATACTAAAACGTAGACTTTCACGGCCGGAAATGTCATGTCCATTATAACTATCCGGGCTGTTATGCCGTGGTCGGTTGATGAATTCTGTGTCAATTCCCACCGTTTCTTCAACACCGCCATCCATATACCGTTTAATTTCACGCCTTTCTCCTTTCGATTGAAATTATTAGGGTGTTTGGCGATTTCGATTGCCTCCCTGTAGAGCCTTTCCAACCAGGTACCCACCATATTCGTTTTGAGGAGACGCAAATACTAGAGGCCACAAGCGGATATTACGAAAGGCTCTACTTCTTATATACCCATAGTGGTTATACCCATAGTGCAGCATCAGAGTTTCACTTAACAACTACAGCATATTATCGTTGCTTCAGACGTTTTAGGGATTGGGTCTGATGAGAGTCTGAATAAGAATAACCAAAAGCAGCAGATGGATCTGTTTGTACATTTCTGGGATAAAACGCCGGGCCAGGACTCGAGCACTATTTCACTTCAGTGTTTTTGCGAAAAAGTGCTGCAAAAAATTTAGTTGAAGGATTTGAGGCAGGTGCAGCCCACTCTAAAATAAATCGGAAACGGGAAGTTGTCCAGGTGTCCAAGGACGGCCATAATGTTTATAAGGCATTTCTAAAAGAAATGAAAAGTAAGCTTAAAGCCGAAGGTAATCCAGAGGATCCCTAGCCTTTGGAATTTGGGACATCTACCTTACATAAAGTGCACGGTGCCTTTGCCTTTAAGACAGTTAGTACTACCACTGCTTGGAACCCTGCTCGGATTCTGAGAACTTTATTTAAAATCGTTCCCTCCTGCCGAGCTGATTTCACCAATACGTTTTTCGCCTTCGTTGGTTGGAATATAAAATTATGGCAATCAGACATCAGCAATCATTAATGATGGTTGAAAATGTACGTGAAAGAAGTAGAGGGTAACGCAGGAACAGGATGAAGTATAGTCCATTATAATTATCCGGGCTGTTATGCCGTTGTCGGTTGATTAATTGTGTGTCAATTCCCAACGTTTCGTCCCCGTCTGCGGGGGACATCTTCAAAGAGGTCTGTAGCTCGATGGAAGTTCCAATACACCCACTGGCTCGCTACTGACTACCGCTAAATTCCGTGTCCGCCCGCTCCCGCTCCGAGGCGTGACGTCACGTGTTTTGAAAACGTCAGTACAATAGGCCGCTGTCCGCTGCCGTCGATCGCCTTTGCCATCACCCAGTGGTGGACGGGTGGTACACATCTTCTTCAACACCGGCATCCATATACCGTTTAATTTCACGCCCTCCTCCTTTCGATTGAAATTATTAGGGTGTTTGGCGATCTGTGTCTCACACAGTCAGCAGACACAAATGGATCTCGGCCTCTACGCATTATCTAGCACCGTCGGCCGTCATCCAGAACTTCCAACAATGGCGGGTGGAACACACGCATTAAGACTGCACGATGCACTTCCTACCTGTGTCACGGCAGACTTAAAATACACAGAGACTAATAAGAAATACCATTTTCGTTCGTTGAATTTGAGAGTTGTAAAAAAAATCACTCAGCAGCCAAGATCACACAAAATATTTATTTATTTAAGAGAATACGTTTCCACGGACATTTTTTGTCATCTTCAGGTCTTGAAACTCTTTTTGTTGTAAAACATGTTGATTTTACGCTTAGCCTCACGCACTAGATGTCAAGTGGATAAAAACTAGCACATTATCCACATTTTAATCCACTTGATATCTTGTGCGTGACGTTAAGTGTAAAACAAAAAGAGCTTTAAGACCTGAATATGACAGCAAATGTCTGTTGAAATCGATTGTCTTAAACAAAGAAATATTTTATGCGATCTTGTCTGTTGAACGGTATTTTATAATTAAAACACATCGCCCTTCAGGATTCTCAAAATGAGAAAATTCAACGAAATTGAAAATTTAATTTTCCAACGCACTCAACGAATCGAGGGCACTGTCAGGATTGTCCGAGCTGAAGATCATTTGTATTTGTCCAGCAGTGGCTGTCGGCACCGCGAGGTCTACGTTTAATGCAGTAGCATTGAGGGCGCGGCTGTTGGCAGGGATTTAGGCATTGTCCTCTTTCTAATAGCCTCGAGCCCAGCGTGCTTTTTATTCCTTGCTTGGATGGACAATGGCTGCTTGTCCACGTTGCTGACGGAGTAGTTCGTTTTACAGATCGTGCACTGAACACAGAATTTTTTTGAGATATGTACACAGGATTTGATTGCACCCTTGATCTAGGGGTAGCGTCTTCGGTCCCGGTTAGAATCCCACAGCATCTTAAATTTTGATTAATAATCAGCATTGGAGGCCGAAGACTTCCGGCATAAGAAGTCAACCTCATTCTGCCAAAGGTCTGGTCAAAGAGGACGGAGGAGCGGACAGAAGTTCAGGGCACTCTCCTGTCCTAGGGGTGGGAGACTGCCCCTAAAGACGGAAGAATCGGCAATGATCAACGGAATGAGGACGCAGAAGGCAATGGAAACCACTGCATTAAAAACACGTAACGTATATCCACAGGACATGTGGCCTGTAATTGAAGAAGTGTCATGATGGTCGCTCCATTGGCAAAAGATTCCGGAATAGCCTCCATTCGGATCTCGGGGAGGCGACTGCCAAGGGGGACATTACAATGAGAAAAAGTTTGAATAATCAACGAAAGGATAACATTCTATGAGTCAGGGCGTGGAATGTCAGAAGCTTAACGTGGTACGGAAACTAGAAAATCTGAAAAGGGAAATGCAAAGGCTCAATATAGATATAGTAGGGGTCAGTGAAGTGAAGTGGAAAAAAGACAAGGATTTCTGGTCAGATGAGTATAGGGTAATATCAACAGCAGCAGAAAATGATATAACGGAAGTAGGATTAGTTATGAATAGGAAGGTAGGATAGAGAGTGTGTTACTGTGAGCAGTTCAGTGACAGAGTTGTTCCTATCTGAATCGACAGCAAACCAACACCGACAACGATAGTTCAGGTATACATGCCGACGTCGCAAACTGAAGATGAAGAGACAGAGAAAGTGTATGAGGATATTGAAAGGGGAATACAGTATGGAAAGGGGGATGAAAATCTAATAGCCATGGGCGTCTGGAATGCAGTTGTAGGGGAAGGAGTAGAAGAAAAGGTTACAGGAGAATATGGGCTTGGAACAAGGAATGAAAAAGGAGAAAGACTAATTGAGTTCTGTAACAAATTTCAGCTAGTAATAGCGAAAACTCTGTTCAAGAATCACAAGATACATTTGGACAAGGCCGGGTGATATGGAAAGATTTCATCATGGTCAGACAGAGATTCCGAAATCAGATACGGGATTTTAAGGCGCACTCAGGAGCAGATATAGACTCAGATCACAATATAGTAGTGATGAAGAGTAGGCTGAAGTTTAAGACATTACTCAGAAAGAATCAATACGCAAAGAAGTGCGATACGGAAGTACTAAGGAATGACGAGTTACGGTTGAAGTACTCTAAGGCTATAGATACAACAATAAGGGATAGCTCAGTAGGCAGTACAGTTGAAGAGGAATGGACATCTTGAAAGGTCTCTGTTGGATTCCTTTCATGTTTAATTTCTTAAATCTGTTGCCATTTATGGAATAAATTCCTCTTCTAAATGTACTGTGGCGTTTCTGACTATCTGGGAGGAGACTGAGCAGTGGAACGTGTTACTTTTACACATAAACAAGAACGATCTGTCACACTACTACACTTTAAAGCACAGTTTATATGTAATTCTTATATGTAATTCATGTCACACAGTCTCATACGGAACCTACATCCGCTTTCTTTTATGTACTGTATATGATAAGATACTGTCATCCCCCTTCCCTTTTGTGTGAGAGGATGAATGAGCATATGTATTTCTAGTTGCATGCTTGAGGGTAGCAGACAAGGCTGTCTGCTAGAGAACAGTAGGACCAACGTCGGAACAGGTAGCTACGCTTCCTAAAAGCAAAGAGGTTTCTATCCTTAGTATGGTCCTGTCCGTCCGTTGTCATGTTGGTATAGGAAGCTGCCCCTCTGGCCACTTCCGTTGATCTTTGTGAGCCACCGTCAGGAAGCACGCTTGGCAGTAGGGCAGTTGCAGTGTGGCCGTGGCGAGCGTCTGAAGTGGTAAGATCTCTGGCAAAGTGCGTGTCTGTTAAGTCCGTAGGACAATGGATTTCTTAAGTTCAGCCTAACTGAAAATTTAATCACCTTTATTTCGGGTTTAGGTCTAAAATATCCGATGTTATCTTAAATTGCAGCGCAGAGTAATTATCGTGTGAAGTTCAGATTATTTTCCGGTAGTTGCTTTGTTACTACTTTGTGAGTAAAGTGGAACCACGTGTTGATCAGTAACTCTAACTAAGTTCATCAATCTTAAATCCGAATGTGCGTGAGATTATAACGTCTCGTCTTGAGAATATTTTTTAATATAGCAACTTTTCTTTATGCTTTTCTTTATGTTCAACCCACGTGGGGTGTACTTTGCGAGACCAGTACCACGTGCTTATATAACTGTTTGACCCATCAGGTTAATAGTAAGACGTTAGTAACCAGTTCAAGGTTTTTCTTTTGTCAATTGCTTTTCGATCGAATTTATTTTAATTACCAAAATTATTGTGGAGTTATACGCTTTGTGTAAACCAAGTTGACCACGTGAAGCATGCGGTGTAATCATCAAGGTAGCCTTCAGCTATTCTTTTTGGGAAGATTTCACAAAGAGTTAATATGAATTTAGTATACCAGTGTGTGGTAATTACATGACGGACAGGATTGTGCTATGAACGTAATTTCTTTGGGTGAAAACTGAATCTGTTGGTTGTGGTTAATTTCTTCTTGCTTATGTTTCAATGTTCTTCGTGTGTTATTTTATGAATGCAGTGTGGTATGCAGTCTCCCAATCTTGGCTCCATATTTTATGTGTTCCGTAAGATTACAATCTCACATTTTTTCAATCGTAAATAAGGCACCAGCTCAGTTATAACTCACGTATAATATGCTGAAATTTCAATGAACAATCTTAAAATAAATTTCCAAATATAAACTGATTTCTTTCTTTTTATTTAAACTCTCCTTTATATATATATATATATATATATATATATATATATATATATATTACCGGTTTTGTATGACTATTAAAAGATTATCATTAATGTTAGTCTGCTTGGTAAACCTAGACTAAATATCTGATGAAACAGTTGCCCAGTAATCCACGGTTAACGTCCCCAGACAGATCACGGCTTTTAACCCAGCTTTTATTGTCTATTAGCTCCGATATCAGCATACCAAATTAAATTTACAATATTACAATCTTTAAAAAGTGTCATCACAGAATTCGGGAAAGAAAACATAGATACAAAGAGGGTAACTGCGAAGAAACCATGGGTAACAGAAGAAACACTTCAATTGATTGATGAAAGGAGAAAGCACAAAATTTTTCCAGGGAACTCAGGAATTTAGAAATAAAAGTTACTGAGAAACGAAATAAATAGGAAGTGAAGGGAAGCTAGGACAAAATGGCTGCAGGAAAACTGTGAAGACACCGAAAAAGAAATGATTGTCGGAAGGACAGACTCAAAATACAGGAAAGTCAAGGGTGATAACATTAAGAATGCCACGGGAATTCCACTGCTAAATGCAGACGAGAGAGCGGATAGGTGGAAAGAATAGATTGAAAGCCTCTATGAGGCGGAAGACTTGTCTGATGTGATAGAGGAAGAAACAGGAGTCGATTTAGAAGATAGAAGGGATCCAGTATTAGAATCAGAATTTAAAAGATCTTTGGAGAATTTTAAGATGAAATAAGGCAGAAGGGATATATAAAATTCCATCAGAATTTCTAAAATCATTGGGGGGAGTGGCAACAAAACGACTATTCACGTTGGTGTGTAGAATGTATGAGTCTGGCGTCATATCATCTGATTTTCGGAAAAGCGTCATCCACACAATTCCGAAGATGGCAAGTGCTGACAATTGTGAGGATGCGCTAGATGACGATCAGTTTGGCTTTAGGAAAGGTAAAGGCACGAAAGAGGCAATTCTGACGTTACGGTTAATAATGGAAGCAAGACTAAAGAAAACTCAAGACGCGTTCATAGGATTTGTCGACCTGGAAAAAGCGTTCGACAACTTAAAATGGTGCAATATGTTCGAAATTCTGAAAAAAGTAGGGGTAAGCTATATGGAGAGACGGGTCATATAGAATATGTTCAACAGCCAAGAGGGAATAAAAAGAGTGGACGACCAAGAACGAAGTGCTCGCATTAAAAAGAGTGTAAGACAAGGCTGTAGCCTTTCGCCTCTACTGTTCAATCTGTACATAGAGGAAGCGATGACGGAAATAAAAGAAAGGTTCAGGAGTGGAATTAAAATTCAAAGTGAAAGTATATCTATAATACGATTCGCTGATGACATTGCTATCCTGAGTGAAAGTGAAGACGATACATGATCTGCTGGACAGAATGAACATTCTAGTGAGTACAGAGTATGGGCTGAGAATAAATCGAAGAAAGGTAGTAGAAATGAGAACAGCGAGAAACTTGACATCAAGATTGCTGGTCACGAAGTAGATGAAGTAAAGGAATTCTACTACCTAGGCAGTAAAATAACCACTGACGGTCGGAGCAAGGAGGACATCAAAAGCAGACTAGCACTAGCAAAAAGGGCATTCCTGGCCAAGAGAAGTCTACCAATATCAAATATCGGCCTTAATTTGAAGAAGAAATTTCTGAGAATGTACGTCTGGAATGCAGCATGGTATGGTAGTGAAACATGGACTGTGGGAAAGCGGAAACAGAAGAGAATCAAACCATTTGAGATGTGGTGCTACAGGCGAATGTTGAAAATTAGGTGGACGGATAAGGTAAGGAATGAGGAGGTTCTGCGCGGAGTTGGAGAGGAAAGTAATATGTGGAAAACACTGATAAGGAGGAGGGACAGGATGATAGGACATCTGTTAAGATATGAGGGAATGACTTCCACGGTACTAGAGGGAGCAGCTGTAGAGGACAAAAACTGTAGAGGAAGACAGAGATTGGAATACATTCAGCAAATAATTGAGGTCGTAGGTTGCAAGTGCTACTCTGAGATGAGGAGGTTAGCACAGGAGAGGAATTCGTGGCGGTCCGCATCAGCGCAGTCAGAAGACTCATGACTAAAAAGAAAAAAAAAACCACCGGAATTCTGGATCCTCAGTTCGGTGAGTCAAACGAACCCTACCATTCCTTCGAGTGAGCCCTGTGTCAACATATGCATTAGACAAGATAACACCTAAATACACTGAGTAACGAAGTTAAAGTATCAGTTTTTCGAATTACCGTAAATTTCTCCCATTCTGATGCTTAAGTTTGAAATTTGGCTCAAAGGTGCCCACAACTTTCCTCTGTAATGGTACAAAAGCGTGACGCCCTGCGGCGTCAGCCTCTGGGTCGGCGACGCGTCAAACGGCAAGGTGTCGACACATGCGGAGAAAAGGCCAAAGCTCAGAAGTTGGTATGAGGTGTATGGTGGGCTAATGATTCACAGTGGCACCAGATTTCACCATAGTTTTGCCCAAAGCCACCGTGGAAGTGTCACGCCATGAGAAGTTCGTCACAGTCCCCGCAGCATTTCTTTTGATGTCTCTGCGATGGAAGTCAGGACAGCGACACTCAGCATTTAAATAACGCAGTTCTCGTATGGGTGGTCGAGGAAAACATTGCAGAAACAGCGCCTCTAGAAACGTCACGAAAAGGCCGCAGCGAGTGGCATAAAGGGCGTCAGTCAAACTATCCCTCTCCCTGGTGTGTTGATTCCAATACATTTCACAGTCGAAAACGACAGGTCACAGTGCGATAAACAGCAGGAAGATGTTCCTGCCGACCTTCGACACTGATGGCGCCCTCGGACGTTTCCGTTTTTCTCTAAGGACGCTGAGGTCGCATCCTAACTAAACGTGATCGCACTCTCTTGAGTGGAGTGCGACCGGAATTTTTACTCTCCTGTACAGGTTGGAACCACTAGGGACCGTTCAAAACCGTTCGATGAAATCTTAATGTGATCGGAAGAAGTAAGGGTACTTGCTTTTTCGACCCTTCTGCTTTCCATCCTCCTGTAGCGTGATCACGCGGGAATGCAATACATACACCATCCAGGTCGGCAACATCCTCTGTGCCACCCACTCTTATGTTCCATTTTATGCATCTATAAAGTGTTACATCCAGGTATTTTTGTGATATGACAGCTTCCAACTTTGATTCACTGATACTTTATTGATTTTATTCTTCATTTTGTGAAGTGCGCAGTTTCACATTTCCAAACATTTAAAATGTGTTGGGACCCTTGCTGTTCATACTGTGTATTTTATGTTGTATATTAATGACCTTGCATACATTATTAATAGTAACCTTAGACTTTCGCAGATGATGCAGTTATATATAACGTTTGGAAATGTTTGGAAATGTAGAACTACGCACTTTAAAAAATGAGAAAACGTAGTATCCTATGAATAGAATATCAACGACTCAAAGTTGGAAGCTGTCAAATCATACAAATACCTGGATGTAACACATTGTAGATGTATAAAATGGAACAATCACATAGGATAAGACGTAGGGAAAGCAGCTGGCAGATTTTGGTTTATTGTTAGAAAACTAGGAAAAAGGAGATTGTTTATACATCAGACGTGTGAGACATCCTAGAATACTGCTCAAGTATGTTGGATCCATTCTAAATAGGACTTACGGCTGATGTTGAACGTGTCCAGAGAAAGGCAGCAAAATAATCAGTTTTTTTTACCTGTGGTAGAGTGTCTCTGGTATGCTGAAGAAAGTGAACTGGGAGACTCACGAAGATAGATGAAAAATATCCCAAGAAAGCATACTTGCAAATTTTCAAGAACCGGCTTTAAATCATGACTCTAGGAACATACTACAACCCCACACGTATCGCTCCCGTAGGGATCGTGAGGACAACATTAGGTTAGATACGGCACGCAAAGAGGCATTTAAACAGCCATTCTTCCCGTGTTCCGTAAGTGAATGGAACGGGAGAAAGCCCGAATAACTGGTACAACGGGTCGTTCCCTCTGCTATGCACTTCACAGTGGTTTTCAGAGTGTAAATGTAAGTAGATGTGATTATTATCACTACGGACTTTATCAAAAATGTTGCACAGTTTTCCTGATGAGACTTAACAGCAAATTAATGAAACCTTTTAGAAATTCAAGTAAATTGGAGGAAATCTAACCTTAGATTCTCAAACATACTTCTAACTTTGGCCTGGGACATTAAACACCTTTAGCGTCACGCTTAGAAACCTGTGGAAACAGACCCTCATCAGGCTTGATATTCTTTGGTAAAGAAACCCACCCATAGCCGCTATTGCACAGATGTCAGGCGCGGCCCCTATGATGGTGGGGATGATGGTTTTCTGACTTTAAAAGATACAAGAAGAGGGTGCGCCCGTGGTCTATGGGTACTGTCTATGATTAGTAATCAAAAACGTATTTAGTCCCCGGTTCGATAGCCGCCACCGCTTAAAATTTGATTGTTAATCATCATTGGCGGCCGAGGACTTCTGGCATAAGAAATCACCCTCATTCTGCCAATGGACTTGTCAAAAGAGGACGGTGGAATAGGCAGAGGTACAGGGCATTCTCTTGTCCTTGGGGTGGTTCAGAATGGTTCAAATGGCTCTGAGCGCTATGGGACTTAACATCTGAGGTCATCAGTCCCCTAGAACTTCGAACTACGTAAACATAACTAACCTAAGCATATCACACACATCCATGCCCGAGGCAGGATTCGAACCTGCGACCGTAGCAGTCACACGGTTCCGGACTGAAGCGCCTAGAACCGCACGGCCACCACGGCCGGCCTTGGGGTGGAAAACTGCCCCTAAAAGCGGAAGAATCGACAATGATCAATGGCATGAGGCTGCAGAAAGCAATGGAACCACTGTATTAGAGATACATAACGTGTTTCCACAGGACATGTGGCCTGTAATTGAAAAGAAATGTCATGATGATCTCTTCTTTGACAAAAGATTCCGGAATAGTCGCCCATTCGGATCTCCGGGAGGAGACTGCCAAGGAAATGATAACGTTCTACTTGTCGGGGCGTGGAATGTCAGAGGTTTGAACATGATAGGGAAGCTATAAATTCTGAAAAGGGAACTGCAAAGGCTCAATTAGATATATTGAGGATCAGTGAAGTGAAATGGAAAGAGGACAAGGATTTCTGGTCAGATGATTATAGGGAAATATCAATACCAGCTGAAAATGGTATAACAGAAGTAGGATTCGTTATGAATAGGAAGGCAAGCAGAGAGTGTGTTACTGTGAACAGTTCAGTGACACGGTTGTTGTTATCAGAATCGACATCAAATCAACAGCGACAACGATAGTACAGGTATACCTGCCGACGTCACTAGCTGAAGATGAAGCGATAGAGAAAGTATATGAGGATACTAAAAGGATAATAAAAAGGTGAAAATCTAATTCATCGGGGGACTGGAATGAAGTTGTAGGGGAAGAAGTAGAAGAAATGGTTACAGGAGAATATGGCCTTAGGACAAGGAATGAGAGAGGAGAAAGACTGAGATCTGTAATAAATTTCAGCTTGTAATAGCGAAAGTAGGAAGAACAAAAATATACAGGGAAATTCAGGAATACAGAAATACAAGTCGCTGAGGAATGAAGTAAATAGAAAGTGCAGGGAAGTTAAGACGAAATGACTGCAGGAAAAATGTGAAGAAATCGAAAAAGAAATAATTGTCGGAAGGTCTGATTCAGCATATAGGAAAGTGAAATCAACCTTCGGTGAAATTAAAAGCAAGGTGGTAATATTAAGAGTGCAACGGGAATTCCACTGTTAAATGGAGAAGAGAGAGAGAGTAGGTGGGTGGAAAGAGTACACTGCAGGGCTCTATGAGAGGGAACACTTGATTTATGTGATAGAAGAAGAAACAGGAGTAGATTTAGAAGAGATGGGGCATCCGATATTAGAATTCTAGAGAGCTTTGGAGGACTTAGGATCAAAGAAGGCAGAACGGATAGATAACATTCAAATAGAATTTCTAAAATCACTAGGGAAGTGGTAACAAAACGACTACTGATATTGGTGTGTAGAATGCATGAGTCTGCCGACATACCATCCATCTGACTTTCGGAAAAATATCATTCAAACAATTCCGAAGACTGCAAGAGCTGACAAGTGCGAGCATTATTGCACAATGAACTCGTGAGCTCGTGCATTCAAGTCGCTGTCAAGAATAACATACAGAAGAATGGGAAAGAAAACTGAGAATGTGTTCTAGGTGACGATGAGTTTGGATGCAGGAAAGCGCCTGCTAGAGAAGCAATTCTGTCTTTGAGGCTGATAATGGAAGCAAGACTAAAGAAAAATCAAGACACGTTCACAGGATTTGTCGACCTTGAAAAAGCGTTCGATAACGCAAAATAGTGCAAGATGTTCGAAATTCGAGAAAAATGGGGGATAAGCTATAGGGAGAATGTACAATATGTACAAGAGCCAAGAGGGAGTAACAAGAATGGAAAGTGTTCGGATTAAAAGTAGTGTAAGACAGGGATGCAGTGTTTCATCCCTACTGTTCAGTCTGTTTTTTGAAGAAGCCGTGATGGAAATAAAAGTCAAGTTCAGGAGTGGAATTAAAATTCAAGGTTAAAGAACATCAGTGATACGATTCGCTGATGACCGAGCGAGGTGGCGCAGTGGTTAGCACACTGGACTCGCGTTCGGGAGGACGACGGTTCAATCCCGTCTCCGGCCATCCTGATTTAGGTTTTCCGTGATTTCCCTAAATCGCTTCAGGCAAATGCCGGGATGGTTCCTTTAAAAGGGCACGGCCGATTTCCTTCCCCACCCTTCCCTCACCCGAGCTTGCGCTCCGTCTCTAATGACCTCGTTGTCGACGGGACGTTAAACACTAATCTCCTCCTCCTCCTCCGCCTCCTGATTCGCTGATGACGTTGCTGTCCTGAGTGAAAACGAAGAAGAATTCATGGTCTGCTTAGTGGAATGAAGAGTCTAATGAGTACAGAATATGGATTGAGGGTAAATCGGAAAAAGGAGAAAGTAATGAGAAGTAGCAGAAATGAGGACAGCAGGAAACTTACCATCAGAATTTGTGGTCGCGAAGGAGAGGAAGTTAGGGGATTCTACTACGTAAGCAGCAAAATTATCAATGACAGGCGGAGCAAGGAGGACACTAAAAGCAGACTAGTACTGGCAAAAAGAGCATTCTTGGCCAAGAGCCTTAATTTGAGGAAGAATTCTCTGAGAGTGTATGTTTGTAGCACAGCATTGTATGGGCGTGAAATAAGGACTGTGGGTAAACCGGAACAGAAGAGAATCGAAGCATTTGAGATGTGGTGCTATAGAAGAATGTTGAAAATTAGATTGACTAGTAAGGTAATTAATGACGAAGTACTCCGCAGAATCAGCGAGGAAAGGAACGTAATGGAATCACTGGCAAGAACAAGGGGTGATAGGACAGATGTTAAGCAGTGATGGAATAACCTCCATGGTACTGGAGGGAACTGTAGAGGGCAAAAACTGTAGAGGAAGACAGGGATTGGCGTATCCAGCCAATAATTGAGGACGTTTGTAGCAAGTTCTACTCTGAGATGAAGAGGCTGGCACAGGACAGTAATTAATGGAGGGTGGGCATCAAAATAGTCAGAAGACCAATAACTCAAAAAGAAAAAAAAAGGAAAGAAAAACACAGTGGTTAAGCCGCAATGGGCCATAGCATAACATTTATACGTTTCATGAGTTCGCTTTCGTTCCAAGGAAACTGCGAACTATGCGCACACGAAATTGTCTTACTTTAAACCAGAATGAAACTATCAGATTAATAGCATTGCAGATCTTCGAAATTTACACAAAGCTGATGAAATGTAGCAGTTAACATCGCAGCAGTTGATTAGCTCTTTGGGATCAAGGAATGGTCATCAAGGATTGGTCGTCAAGGAGTGGTCATCAAGGTGTGGTCGTCAAGGTGTGGTCGTCAAGGAGTGGTCGTCAAGGTGTGGTTGTCAAGGAGTGGTCATCAAGGAGTGGTCGTCAAGGAGTGGTCGTCAAGGACTGGTCGTCAAGGAGTGGTCGTCAAGGGGTGGTCGTCAAAGTGTGTCCGTCAAGGAGTGGTCATCAAGGAGTGGTCGTCAAGGTGTGGCGTCAAGGAGTGGTCCTCAAGGAGTGGTCGTCAAGGAGTGGTCATCAAAGTGTGGTCATCAAGCAGTGGTCGTCAAGGTGTGTTCGTCAAGGAGTGGTCATCAAGGAGTGGTCATCAAGGTGTGGTTGTCAAGGAGTGGTCATCAAGGTATGGTCATCAAGGTGTGGTCGTCAAGGTGTGGTCGTCAAGGAGTGGTCGTCAAGGAGTGGTCGTCAAGGAGTGGTCATCAAGGTGTGGTCGTCAAGGTGTGGTGTCAAGAAGTGGTCCTCAAGGAGTGGTCGTCAAGGAGTGGTCATCAAAGTGTGGTCATCAAGGAGTGGTCGTCAAGGTGTGATTGTCAAGGAGCGGTCATCAAGGTATGGTCATCAAGGTTGTGTCGTCAAGGTGTGGTCGTCAAGGAGTGGTCGTCAAGGAATGGTCGTCAAGGAGTGGTCATCAAGGTGTGGTCGTCAAGGAGTGGTCGTAATGGAGTGGTCGTCAAGGAGTGGTGGTCAAGGAGTGGTGGTCAAGGAGTGGTCATCAAGGAGTGGTCGTAAAAGGAGTGGTCCTCAAGGCGTGGTCGTCAAGGTATGTTCGTCAAGGAGTGGTTATCAAGGAGTGGTCATCAATCAGTGGTCGTCAAGGTGTGGTCGTCAAGGTGTGGTCGTCCAGGAGTAGTCGTCAAGGATTGTTCCTCAAGGAGTGGTCGTCAAGGAGTGGTCATCAAGGTGTGGTCGTCAAGGAGTGGTCATCAAGGTGTGGTCGTCAAGGAGTGGTCGTAATGGAGTGGTCGTCAAGGAGTGGTGGTCAAGGAGTGGTGGTCAAGGAGTGGTCATCAAGGAGTGGTCGTAAAAGGAGTGGTCCTCAAGGCGTGGTCGTCAAGGTATGTTCGTCAAGGAGTGGTTATCAAGGAGTGGTCATCAATCAGTGGTCGTCAAGGTGTGGTCGTCAAGGTGTGGTCGTCCAGGAGTAGTCGTCAAGGATTGTTCCTCAAGGAGTGGTCGTCAAGGAGTGGTCATCAAGGTGTGGTCGTCAAGGAGTGGTCATCAAGGTGTGGTCATCAAGGAGTGGTCGTCAAGGAGTGGTCGTCAAGGAGTGGTCGTCAAGGAGTGGTCCTCAAGGAGTGGTTGTCAAGGAGTGGTCGTCAAGGAGTGGTCCTCAAGGAGTGGTCGTCAAGGAGTGGTCATCAAGGTGTGGTCGTCAAGGTGTGGTCGTCAAGGTGTGGTCGTCAAGGAGTGGTCGTCAAGGAGTAGTCGTCAAGGAGTGGTTTTCAAGTTGTGGTCGTCAGGGTGCGGTCATCAAGGAGTGGTCGTGAAGGAGTGGTCGTCAAGGAGTGGTTGTCAAGGAGTAGTCCTCAAGGAGTGATCCTCAAGGAGAGGTCATCAAGGTGTGGTCGTCAAGATGTGGTCGTCAAGGAGTGGTCGTCAAGGAGTGGTCATCAGGGTGTGGTCGTCAAGGTGTGGTCATCAAGGTGTGGTCATCAAGGAGTGGTCATCAAGGAGTGGTCATCAAGGAGTGGCCATCAAGGAGTGGTCATCAAGGAGTGGTCGTCAATGAGTGGTCGTCAAGGAGTGATCGTCAAGGAATGGTCATCATGTAGTCGTCGTCAAGGAGTGGTCGTCACAGACTGGTCGTCACGGAGTGGTCGTCATGGAGTGGTCATCATGGAGCGGTCGTCATGGAGCGGTCGTCATGGAGTGGTCGTCAAGGGGTGGTCGTCAAGGAGAGGTCGTCAAGGAGTGGTCGTCAAGGAGTGGTCGTCAAGGTGTGGTTGTCAAGGAGTGGTCCTCAAGGAATGGTCATCAAGCAGTGGTCGTCAAGGTGTGGTCGTCAATGAGTAGTCATCAAGGAGTGGTCGTCGTGGAGTGGTCGTCAAGGAGTGGTCGTCAACGTGTGTTCGTCAAGGAGTGGTTGTCAAGGAGTGGTCATCAAGGAGTGGTCCTCAAGGAGTGGTCGTCAAGGAGTGGTCGTCAAGGAGAGGTCGTCAAGGAGTAGTCGTTAAGGAGTGGTCCTCAAGGAGTGGTCCTCAAGGAGTGGTCATCAAGTTGTGGTCGTCAAGGAGTGGTCATCAAGGTGTGATCGTCAAGGTGTGTTTGTCAAGGAGTGGTCATCAAGGAGTGGTCATCAAGGAGTGGTCGTCAAGGTGTGGTCGTCATTGAGTGGTCGTCAAGGAGTGATCGTCAAGGAGTGATCGTCAAGGAGTGGTCGTCAAATTGTGGTCGTCAAGGTATAGTTGTCAAGAAGTGTTCGTCAAGGAGTGGTCATCAAGGAGTGGTTGTCAAGCAGTGGTCATCAAGGTATGGTCATCAAGGTGTGGTCGTCAATGTGTGGTCGTCAAGCAGTGGTCATCAAGGTGTGGTCGTCAAGGAGTGGTCATCAAGCAGTGGTCGTCAAGGTGTGGTCGTTTTGGTGTGGTCGTCATCTAGTGGTCGTCAAGGAGCGGTCGTCAAGGAGTGGTCATCAAGGAGTGGTCGTCAAGGAGTGGTCGTCAAGGAGTGGTCGTCAAGAAGTGGTCGTCAAGGAGTGGTCGCCAAGGAGTGGTCGTTAAGGTGTGTTTGTTAAGAAGTGGTCGTAAAGGAGTGGTCGTCAAGGAGTGGTCATCAAGGTATGGTCCTCAAGGAGTGGTCCTCAAGGAGTGGTCATCAAGTTGTGGTCGTCAAGGAGTGGTCATCAAGGTGTGATCGTCAAGGTGTGTTTGTCAAGGAGTGGTCATCAAGGAGTGGTCATCAAGGAGTGGTCGTCAAGGTGTGGTCGTCATTGAGTGGTCGTCAAGGAGTGATCGTCAAGGAGTGATCGTCAAGGAGTGGTCGTCAAGGTGTGGTCGTCAAGGTATAGTTGTCAAGAAGTGTTCGTCAAGGAGTGGTCATCAAGGAGTGGTTGTCAAGCAGTGGTCATCAAGGTATGGTCATCAAGGTGTGGTCGTCAAGGTGTGGTCGTCAAGCAGTGGTCATCAAGGTGTGGTCGTCAAGGAGTGGTCATCAAGCAGTGGTCGTCAAGGTGTGGTCGTTTTGGTGTGGTCGTCATCTAGTGGTCGTCAAGGAGCGGTCATCAAGGTGTGGTCGTCAAGGAGTGGTCTTCAAGGAGTGGTCGTCATGGAGTGGTCATCATGGTGTGGTCGTCAAGGAGTGGTCGTCAAGGTGTGTTCGTCAAGGTGTGTTTGTTAAGAAGTGGTCGTAAAGGAGTGGTCGTCAAGGAGTGGTCATCAAGGTATGGTCATCAAGGTGTGGTCGTCAAGGTATGTTTGTCAAGGATTGGTCATCAAGGAGTGGTCGTCAAGGAGTGGTCGTCAAGGAGTGGCCATCAAGTTGTGGTCGTCAAGGTGTAGTCGTCATGGAGTGGTCGTCAAGGAGTGGTGGTCAACGAGTGGTCGTCAAGGAGTGGTCATCAGGGTGTGGTCGTCAAGGAGTGGTCGTCAAGGAGTGGCCGTCAAGGTATGTTTGTCAAGGATTGGTCATCAAGGAGTGGTCATCAAGGAGTGGTCATCAAGGTGTGTTCATCAAGGTGTGGTCGTCAAGGAGTAGTCATCAAGGAGTGGTCATCGTGGAGTGGTCGTCAAGGAGTGGTCATCAATGTGTGTTCGTCAAGCAGTGGTTGTCAAGGAGTGGTCATCAAGGAGTGGTCCTCAAGGAGTGGTCCTCAAGGAGTGGTTGTCAAGGAGAGGTCGGCAAGGAGTAGTCGTCAAGGAGTGGTCCTCAAAGAGTGGTCGTCAAGGAGTGGTCATCAAGGTGTGGTCGTCAAGGAGTGGTCATCAAGGTGTGATCGTCAAGGTGTGTTCGTCAAGGAGTGGTCATCAAGGAGTGATCGTCAAGGAGTGGTCGTCAAGGTGTGGTCGTCATTGAGTGGTCGTCAAGGAGAGGTCTTCAAGGAGTTTTCGTCAAGGAGTGGTCGTCAAGGTGTGGTCGTCAAGGTATGGTCGTCAAGAAGTGTTCGTCAAGGAGTGGTCGTCAAGAAGTGGTTGTCAAGGTGTGGTCATCAAGGTATGGTCATCAAGGTGTGGTCGTCAAGGTGTGGTCGTCAAGGAGCTACCATCAAGGTGTGGTCGTCAAGGTGTGGTCATCAAGGTGTGGTCGTCAAGGAGTGGTCGTCAAGGTGTGGTCGTCATTGAGTGGTCGTCAAGGAGTGGTCTTCAAGGAGTGATCGTCAAGGAGTGGTCGTCAAGGTGTGGTCGTCAAGGTATGGTCGTCAAGGAGTGGTCATCAGGGTGTGGTCGTCAAGGTGTGGTCATCAAGGTGTGGTCATCAAGGAGTGGTCATCAGGGAGTGGTCATCAAGGAGTGGCCATCAAGGAGTGGTCATCAAGGAGTGGTCGTCAAGGAGTGGTCGTCAAGGAGTGATCGTCAAGGAATGGTCATCATGTAGTGGTTGTCAAGGAGTGGTCGTTACAGACTGGTCGTCACGGAGTGGTCGTCATGGAGTGGTCATCATGGAGCGGTCGTCATGGAGCGGTCGTCATGGAGTGGTCGTCAAGGGGTGGTCGTCAAGGAGAGGTCGTCAAGGAGTGGTCGTTAAGGAGTGGTCATCAAGGTGTGGTCGTCAAGGTGTGGTCGTCAAGGAGTGGTCGTCAAGGTGTGGTTGTCAAGGAGTGGTCATCAAGGAATGGTCATCAAGCAGTGGTCGTCAAGGAGTGGTCGTCACAGACTGGTCGTCACGGAGTGGTCGTCAAGGAGTGGTCATCAAGGAGTGGTCATCAAGGTGTGTTCATCAAGGTGTGGTCGTCAAGGAGTAGTCATCAAGGAGTGGTCATCGTGGAGTGGTCGTCAAGGAGTGGTCATCAATGTGTGTTCGTCAAGGAGTGGTTGTCAAGGAGTGGTCATCAAGGAGTGGTCCTCAAGGAGTGGTCGTTTAGGAGTGGTTGTCAAGGAGAGGTCGGCAAGGAGTAGTCGTCAAGGAGTGGTCCTCAAGGAGTGGTCGTCAAGGAGTGGTCGTCAAGAAGTGTTCGTCAAGGAGTGGTCGTCAAGGAGTGGTTGTCAAGGAGTGGTCATCAAGGTATGGTCATCAAGGTGTGGTCGTCAAGGTGTGGTCGTCAAGGAGTTATCATGAAGGTGTGGTCGTCAAGGAGTGGTCGTCAAGGAGTGGTCATCAAGGTGTGGTCGTTTTGGTGTGGTCGTCATCTAGTGGTCGTCAAGGAGCGGTATTCAAGGAGTGGTCATCAAGGAGTGGTCGTCAAGGAGTGGTCGTCACAGTGTGGTCGTCAAGAAGTGGTCGTCAAGGAGTGGTCATCAAGGAGTGGTCGTCAAGGTGTGTTCGTCAAGGAGTGATCATCAAGGAGTGGTCGTCAAGGTGTGGTCGTCAAGGAGTGGTCCTCAAGGAGTGGTCGTCATGGAGTGGTCATCATGGTGTGGTCGTCAAGGAGTGGTTGTCAAGGTGTGGTCATCAAGGTGTGTTTGTCAAGGAGTGGTCGTAAAGGAGTGGTCATCAGGGAGTGGTCATCAAGGTATGGTCATCAAGGTATGGTCATCAAGGTATGTTCGTCGAGGATTGGTCATCAAGGAGTGATCGTCAAGGAGTGGTCGTCAAGGAGTGGTCATCAAGTTGTGGTCGTCAAGGTGTAGTCGTCATGGAGTGGTCGTCAAGGAGTGGTGGTCAAGGAGTGGTCGTCAAGGAGTGGTCATCAAGGTGTGGTTGTCAAGGAGTGGTCGTCAAGGAGTGGTCGTCAAGGAGTGGCCGTCAAGGTATGTTCGTCAAGGTTTGGTCATCAAGGAGTGGTCATCAAGGAGTGGTCATCAAGGTGTGGTCATCAAGGTGTGGTCCTCAAGGAGTGGTCGTCACGGAGTGGTCGTCATGGAGTGGTGGTCATGGAGTGGTCGTCATGGAGTGGTCATTAAGGAGTGGTCATCAAGGAGTTAGTTGGATATGGCATACTTAAGAAAACGTTATTTAGTCTCTTCCGTGACGAAACTGAGGGAATTTTTCAGGTTAGCGTCACGTCTGTTTGGAAGGACTGTTTGTCTGGTGTTCATACTATTATGTTATCATGTGTTGCGACACAGTCTTCGTCTCCATGAACCCACGAGGTGGCGCTGTGGGACTTAAGGAGCCTACAACTAGAGCTCCCTAGGTGGTGGTGTGTTGCGTGACATGTACGAGATGGATGAACGGTGGACCGCTACACAACAAGGAGACTACCCACAATGCCGCACTGTTAGCGTGTTGGTGTTACATCAGGGGACGACCTCATGATGGTCCACTGCGTCTGCTATGCGGGATCTGCAAACTGAGCTCCAATGAGCTGGTATTGCTTGCTGTAGGAATGTGCCAGAATGTTTCATCTATGCGGAAAGGTACACAGGTATACTGCATGTACACTCGTTGCCTCTTGTTATTGACCGTGCTGGTTGTTAGTTGTGCTCTGCTCGCACCGGCGACAAATTGGTTTAGTGATAGAACACATTAATGTTAGATTCTTGTGCGGATCGAGAGGATTTTACAGCGTGTCTTTGTATTGTCTCTTATCTTATTCTGTAACATTTCTTTTATTTTTGTTGCTGTTGTTTTTGTGTGTGAAATCTTATGGAACTTAACTGCTAAGGTCCTCAGTCCCTAAGCTTATACACTACTTAACCTAAGTTGTCCTAAGGACAAACACACACACCCATGCCTGAGGGAGGACTCGAACCTCCGCCGGGACCAGCGGCATAGTCCACGACTGCTGCGCCTTAGGTAGGCTGTTGTTTTTCCCGAAAACAAAATAATCTACCTTCGTTTATTAAAGTTTCTTTTATTTATTTTCATTTTTTAAAAGTGTCATACGTGTCTGAAGGAGGTAGTATTGATTAATACTAAAAGAAAAGTTGCTATAATTTTATGTGCAGAGCCCTGTTGCGATATGGCCCGTTTAAACTGCAACGAGCGATGTGTAGTACTTACATATGAGGTATGATTCACAAGAGACGGCGTAGCCGGTTACCATACTAGCGCGTGTGGGAAAATGCGAAACCTCGAGCAATCATGGAGGTGAGACATCAGGAACTGTTAAGTAAGAAGGTTTGAGTAGATTTCTCAGTGACAGACTCATAAGGCCATACACTTTACCAAACAGATTTTCAGTTTGCTTTGGATCACTGATTTCTGCGCGATGAATTACCAGCGCTGACTGTCTTGACGCGCAGCATATTAGGGGGTAACAAGAAGTTTCATCTTCACGCCAGCTACGAATTTCTCTATGGTATTACCCATTCACGACAGCTCCCCTACACGTTTACTTAAAGTAGTAATTTTGCGACTTCCTTTACCGCATAATTTCCTGAGTCTGTTTAACCAGGTAGAGGGATCTCGGAAATCAGTGATGTTCATCTCATACGCAGTTCAGAGCACTCACTCTCGTACATCATCTTCGGAAATGTTACACTGACTCTCCAGATCAGTTCTAGATCTTTCGAATAGTTTTTCTTTTACACTTTTCTGAGCTTCATTTTGGCTCATATACCGTACTTCGTGTAAATCTTTGTTCGGCTTAAACAGCTCGTGTTCAGATTTTACGTTACGAAACTGGCTTTGCACACTGCTTAAGTATAAGCGTTTCCTCCATCCTTCGTTTAACTAAAACATTTATAGCGTTTTCTTTCTCATTGAAAGCTATTACTGTAGATGTTTTCTTTAGACTTGGAAAGTACTTTATCTTTGTTCTGAACTTTAATTAGTACAACAATCATCAATCAAATTACAATTAACGGAATAGTCAGAATCATTTCCTGTTCCCTTTTAATGTATCCACAGTTGCTAACGAAATGTTGACTTCACTCGAACGAACGTCCAAGAAATTAATTAACAAATAACACATCGTATGTAGACGTTCAGAGGAAGCAGGTGATTTAGATTGCATACCACGTTCTTCATTTTTCATCTTTTCAGGGCTGAAAACATTAACTGTATTTCAAATTACTGAGAAACTATGGAACTCTCGCAAAGGCAGATGCTATCAGCCAGCATCTCCATTGTTAACTTTTAGCGAACCGCAAAGGCAACTCTTAATTATTGTGGATATTAAACGAGTTGCAAATTCGAATCAATAGGAACTATGAACGATTGTGTCAGAGAAACTATCAACGGAACTGAAGTTTGCTTTACAAATTACGATAGCGTCGTGCCGTGTTATCTGTTTACCGATGTGCCGTGAATCGAATGTATGCACCCGCCGTCTTGCGTACGTGTCGTCTTCTACAGCCACGGCAGGCATATGTACTTCTCCAGCCAATTTGGCAAATTTCAATATTTTTTAAAAATTACTTGCAATATCTCTTGGCAGCTAAAGTTTGACATTGTATTTCATTCGATGAATTCTTCGTGTATAAAAAATTTCAGGGCAAGTTTTGACATGTCAGACTGGGCAGTTCCGCTGTGAGAAGAAGGAAGCGACAGTACAGAAAAAACACGACAGCTCGAAAGATGATACGCTTTACTGTATGTAAGTATTTTATTGTACACAAGACACGAATAATGAAGAGTGTACTTACATCTGAAGACCAGTGAGGATTCAGAAGCATTCTTTTAGCGAGTATAATCTTTTAAGAACAAGGGGGCTTTAGACGAAATTTCGACGCACGCAGGGAGACCCCTTAAGACGCCAAGAAACCCTCAGTGAATTTTAAAGCGTTGACACGTAATCACTGTTTGAAAGTTATGGACCGGCCGGCCGGCCTGATGCCGGCATAAAAGAAAAGCTGCCAGGAAGCGCCCGCCACCTCGCGGGAGAATAATTTATTCAGGCCGCTAACAAATTTATCTTCCTTCTTCGAAGGCGAATCACGGCGCGAGGCCCAGGAATCAGTCCCGCCTCCGCGCCGTAAAACTCGGTAATCTCCTTACCAAGTTCTAATTGAGCCAGCATTTTAAACATTTTATTACATCTGCGGGGCCTTCCTTGGAAGCGAATTCTTGCTATGAGCTCTTGGCAGTTAAGAAATACTTTTCTCTCCCTCGAAGGTGCACCATTTCATTCTGTGAAAAAGAGGTTTCGTTATATTACGTTCCCTGTCGGCGACAATTCATCACTGAATAGTATTTAACACAGCGGAAAGGAATGCGGGTGGAATTTCTTTTTAGCTACGCCACGCCTCAGACGTTCAGGTAAATCCATGATTTATGTCAAAAAACGGTATTTGTGATTAAGTTGCATCATAAGTATTCTACTAGGCAAGCATTCTCTTAATTTACAGTAACGCAAAAATTGTAAAGCAAGTAGTTCTTCTAATCACTGAAATGTTCCGCATTTAATTCAGTGCTTGCTTTTATACCGAAATTTCCTGTTATTGATGCATTGCTCCTGCATTCGCATGTAGACTAGCGTGGAAAAGGTAAGGATGAAAGTAACTTTCGCATGATATGTGACACTTCCAAGGAAGATAGCTCGATGAAACTTGAACTATACGTAGAAAAAGCTACTTTAGTGTAGTACAGAATGTTCGGCAGTGTTCTTGGGTGCAGTACGATTTCTCATCTCTCGCCGTATGAGTGCATGAGGCGTGTGGGAAAAGTAATGAGACTGATTTCTTTCATTTTTTTCATCAAACAACAGTATCATCCACTTCAAAATAATTTTCTTCGCCAGCCAAAGAATGGTGGAGTCTTTGTTGCCAGTCTTGGTAGCAGTAGTGAAAGGCTTCAACTGGTAGGGCCTTTAACATGTCAGTCACACTCTTCTGAATGTTCTCCAGACTCCCAAAATGACGCACTTTTAAGGGTTCTTCAATTTTGGGAAAAGGAAGAAGGTACAAGGACTCAGATAGGAGGGCGGGGGGGGGGGGGCGGAGGGACTGTGGAACAACAGGAATCCTTTCGAGGTTAAAAATTCCGTGATGGAAATGCCCGTATAACAAGGAGCGTTCTCATGATGCAGCATCCATTTGTTTCCCACGTCCGGTCTCACTCGATTCACTCTTTTCCTGAGTCTTTCAAGAAAACTCTCGTCAAACACTTGCTTGTCAGTTTGTCCTTATTGTTAAACGTCGCTCTCATCTCACAAGAGCACTCACACGTTTTGAAGTTCTCCCCGAGCAAGATTCACCTTCAACGAGTTCTCGGCCTTCCAAAATTGATTTGGGCGAGCATGAAAGTAGTGTTCTTCAAAAGGAATGTTCCATACAGGCCTGTTTCAACATTTCATAGGTCATACTCGCCGATTCTCTAAGTTTAACCCAAAACTTGATGGTATAATGTTGCTCTAAATTCCGATGTTGCATTTTCGCAACACACAACAAAAATACAACTTCACTGATGGCTCTTTCAGAATCATGTGATGCCTGTGTAGAGCTGAAACTCTGCAAGGGACAAACACACTGGCTCATGCAAGTAGAACCACACAGCGTTGCCAGATGGTTCGCAGTGTTGCAGTGTCATTACTTTTCTCACACACCTCGTACATCCAGCATTGTCGAACATGATCGCTTTGGTGATCCAGGTTTTATGCTGTGGAGAGGCATAATATTGCATGCGTGGACTGTGCGTGGACTGTCCTCCAAAGCTCTGAACACGGTACACTTAAAAGTTATTGATACACTGTACGCATCCCCACTGTGGGTCTTTTCTGTGGCGTATATGGTCCTGACTTCATTTTTGTGGATAACAGTGAGCGACAGCATCGCACAGCGCAAGTGGAGGAGGTGTTTGAACGAGACGATGTAGGGTGAATGAAATGGCCTGTCCGTTTCCTCAACTTAAATCCCATCGAGAACGTGGGGGATACGATGGGGAGACGTACTGCCGCATGTCCACATGCACCAACGGCCATTCAGCACTGCCAGCCACGCTGTTTGAGGAAGAGAACGCCCTTCTACTATCTTGTGGCTAGTATGCAAGCACGTAGCAGAGCACACGTTTCCGCCCCCGTGGCCACACACCCTATTAAGAACAATATCCCGCCGTTTGCATTCCACAGTGGATAATCAACAACCGCAGTGACTTCACTGTATCGTCTCTGAGTAAAAATATCATGTCTGTTCGTTTCACTGCACGTTTCTTTCAGTTACGTTCTCTACTGTACTGTAGCAGTTCTTTCTATGCATGTTCCAAGTTTCATAGAGCCATGTTTTTTGACAATGATACATTATGCGAAAGTTACTTTCGTCTTTAAGTTTTGCACGCCCCTATATTTAGAATGACCATTTCCATAATTTGAGGCAGAAAAAAGAGTGGGATATCTTTTAACGTTGGCTGCTGGCGTTAAACACCCAAGAAAAGTAGTACAAATCCGGACGTTTATGCTTGCTCCACAAGAACGAACTGAGTTGCTTCAGTATGCTAGGCAGATGCTTTATTCCGGAGGAGCAGATAATATAATGCATCATTTTCGAAATTTGGTATGGCTCTGTGCACTATGGGACTTAACTTCTAAGATCATCAGTCCCCTAGAACTTTGAACTACTTAAACCTGACTAACCTAAGGACATCACACACATCCATACCCGAGGCAGGATTCGCACCTGCTACCGTAGTAGTCACGTGGTTCCAGACTGTAGCACCTAGAACCGCTCGGACACTCTGGCCGGCGAAATTTGGTATTATTGTCTTAAATTTTAACTACTCCTAACGTCTCAGTGGTATCGTCTACATCCGAGAGTTTCGTGCTTCAGTGTCTTCTACCGAATGTGGTTAGTCAATGGATCTAATCAGCATTTTAGATATACACTCCTGGAAATTGAAATAAGAACACCGTGAATTCATTGTCCCAGGAAGGGGAAACTTTATTGACACATTCCTGGGGTCAGATACATCACATGATCACACTGACAGAACCACAGGCACATAGACACAGGCAACAGAGCATGCACAATGTCGGCACTAGTACAGTGTATATCCACCTTTCGCAGCAATGCAGGCTGCTATTCTCCCATGGAGACGATCGTAGAGATGCTGGATGTAGTCCTATGGAACGGCTTGCCATGCCATTTCCACCTGGCGCCTCAGTTGGACCAGCGTTCGTGCAGGACGTGCAGACCGCGTGAGACGACGCTTCATCCAGTCCCAAACATGCTCAATGGGGGACAGATCCGGAGCTCTTGCTGGCCAGGGTAGTTGACTTACACCTTCTAGAGCACGTTGGGTGGCACGGGATACATGCGGACGTGCATTGTCCTGTTGGAACAGCAAGTTCCCTTGCCGGTCTAGGAATGGTAGAACGATGGGTTCGATGACGGTTTGGATGTACCGTGCACTAGTCAGTGTCCCCTCGACGATCACCAGTGGTGTACGGCCAGTGTAGGAGATCGCTCCCCACACCATGATGCCGGGTGTTGGCCCTGTGTACCTCGGTCGTATGCAGTCCTGATTGTGGCGCTCACCTGCACGGCGCCAAACACGCATACGACCATCATTGGCACCAAGGCAGAAGCGACTCTCATCGCTGAAGACGACACGTCTCCATTTGTCCCTCCATTCACGCCTGTCGCGACACCACTGGAGGCGGGCTGCACGATGTTGGGGCGTGAGCGGAAGACGGCCTAACGGTGTGCGGGACCGTAGCCCAGCTTCATGGAGACGGTTACGAATGGTCCTCGCCGATACCCCAGGAGCAACAGTGTCCCTAATTTGCTGGGAAGTGGCGGTGCGGTCCCCTACGGCACTGTGTAGGATCCTACGGTCTTGGCGTGCATCCGTGTGTCGCTGCGGTCCGGTCCCAGGTCGACGGGCACGTGCACCTTCCGCCGACCACTGGCGACAACATCGATGTACTGTGGAGACCTCACGCCCCACGTGTTGAACAATTCGGCGGTACGTCCACCCGGCCTCCCGCATGCCCACTATACGCCCTCGCTCAAAGTCCGTCAACTGCACATACGGTTCACGTCCACGCTGTCGCGGCATGCTACCAGTGTTAAAGACTGCGATGGAGCTCCGTATGCCACGGCAAATTGGCCGACACTGACGGCGGCGGTGCACAAATGCTGCGCAGCTAGCGCCATTCGACGGCCAACACCGCGGTTCCTGGTGTGTCCGCTGTGCCGTGCGTGTGATCATTGCTTGTACAGCCCTCTCGCAGTGTCCGGAGCAAGTATGGTGGGTCTGACACACCGGTGTCAATGTGTTCTTTTTTCCATTTCCAGGAGTGTAGTACGGACTGTTATGACAGATCGCGGCTTCGGCCTATTGCGCCATTCTCAAGTGACAGCGCACTATGAAGTGTGTTAACACATGATCGTTCCATTGCGAGCATTGGGTTCTGGTGTGCGCCATGTTTACATATTCAACATCTATATGCACACCCCTCATGCCATCCTACGATAAGTGGCGGAGGGTGCCCTGTACCACTAATAGTCATTTCCTATCCTGTTCAACTCGCAAGTACAGCGAGGGAAAACCCACTGTCTACATGCCTACGTATGAACCCTACTTTCTCGAATCTCATCTTCGCAGTCCTTATGCGAAATGTACGTTGGCGGCAGTACAATCATACTGCAGTCTACTTCAAGTGTCGATTCTCTAAATTTCTATCAGTAGTATTTCTCGAAGAAAACTCCGCCTTCCCTCCAGGTATTCCCATTTGAACTCCCAATGAATCTCCGTAACACTTCTGTGTTGTTCGAACCTACGAGTACCAGTAACGAAGCTAACAGCCTGCCTTTGAATTGCTTCGATGTCTTCCTTTGATCTGACCTGGTACGGATCCGAAACATTCAAACAGTATTCAAGAATAGGTCACACTAGCAGCCTACGGTCTTCTTTACACATGAACCACACTGTATCAAAATTCTCCCAACAAACAGAAATCAACCATTCGCCTTTCTTATCACATTACTTGCATGCGCGTTTCATTTAATACCACTATGAAACGTTACCCCTGATAGTTAAACGACGTGGCTGGGCCAAACAGGAGGCTGCTGATGCTGTATCCGAACATTAAGGGTCTGTTTTTCCTAATCACCCGCATTAACTTACATTTTTCTACATTCAGAGCTCACTGATATTCGTCACACCAACTAGAAATTTTGTTTAATTTGAAATCTGATTTAATCAGGATGGTTCTTAGCTATATCCCAGGAAAGTCTATTCAGCCGTTTAAATTTCATCAGCTAAATCAAGTATAAGTAGTTTCCGTCAGCGTACTCTCTTGATATACGCTACGTAATACCTAAGAGCTACACTAAGTTACGTAGCATCAGATCGTAGAGCTCAAAAAGATCAAAATAAAGTCCGGGAAAATATAAGTTTATCTATTAGGGTTAACCAACAACGAGGTTGGGGTTGGGTTATTTTGGGGGAGGAGACCAGACAGCGAGGTCATCGGTCTCATCGGATTAGGGAAGGAAGTCGGCCGTGCCCTTTCAAAGGAACCATACCGGCATTTGCCTGGAGCGATTTAGGGAAATCACAGACAACCTAAATCAGGATGCCTGGACGCGGGATTGAACCGTCGTCCTCGCGAATGCTAGTCCAGTGTGCGCCACCTCGCTCAACAACGAGGATATTTGTCCTTTGAAGTGTCCTTTTCAGCACCTACAAAGCAGAAAAGGGTGGGTGTGATTCAATTGTAAAAGATAAACATATGCTCTCGCAGAATTTTTTGTAGTTCCTAAATACTGAATCAAATGATTTTACCCTAATGGTTTAGGCAGTCTACTGCAAAGAGAGTGCAATGGCGGCCCATTTTCCTCCGACTTGATTTAGAATTAGCGGCACTGCTTATTGATTATGTTATCTAAATTAGATAAATATATATTAAAATATAGTCAACGAATATATGTATGATTAAAAATAGAAGTAAATGGCGTAAGTGAAAAAAAAAACGCGTCTCAGTTTCCTACAACCACTCAACATCGACACCTTGGCGTACAGCACAGCATCATCAGCAAACAGCGGCAGATTTATACATACCCTGTTTGCCCGATCATTTATGTATAGTGTATCACACTTCCCTGCGACACTCCTGACGATACCCCTCTCTGTGATGACAATATACTGGGTTCTATTATTTAAGAAGTCTTCGAGCCACTCGTATATCTAGGAACCTATTCCATATCCTCGTACCTTAGTTAACAGTCTGCAGCAGGGCACCGTGTCAAATGATTTCCGGAAATATAGAAATATAGAATCTGTCAGTTGCCTTACATCCATAATTCGCAGTACACCACGCGAGAAAAGGGCAAGCTGAGTTTCGTACGAACAACGCTTTCTAAAACCGAGCTGATTCGTGGACTTAAGCTTTACAGTCTCAAAAAAACTTATTATATTCGAATTGAGAATATGTTCAAGGATTCTGCAGAAAACCGATGTTAGGGGTACTGGTCTGTAATTTTGCGGATTCGTTCTTTTGCCCTTCTTATACATACGAGTCACGTACGCTTTTCTCCAGTCGCTTGGGACTTTGCGCTGGGCGAAATATATGCGATAAATGAAATCTTTATAAAAAAGAACGTAGCACTTCACTCATGTCCTTTGCTCACTTAGTTTTCATTGTGCAGTGTGCATCCACGAGGTTGACTCAAGGATAGTGTCCTCTTAAAAGCAACGACCACGCGTTAACGAACTTCATACTGAGCTGGCAGTTGAGAATGACACAACGGGTCCGATCGTCAATAAACACATTTAATAACGGTCAGTTCTTAAAATATTGCAACGCTGTGGACGCAAGTAAATAGAAAATAATACTATCGGAATTACTGGCTCGACGAAAAAGATATCCATCAATTGCCTTATAGATTCCGTGCTGGAGCCACAAACGTGTCGTACCACGTCATATGCGTTTATCAGTATTTGTTTCAAATCAAAATCGGTTCTTCATTCCTTTTTCTCATCACTTCGTCAATGAGAATCTCACAATTAGTTTTCGTTTGCTGAGAGACAGGAAATAAACATCGTTTCTTCATTTCCGTGTTAGAGGTTTCGGCACATGAGCTCAATTGTATTCAGATATCATCTGCAGGTGAAACGTAATACGTAATAGAGTGTCAGTGTCGTCCATGTATTTCAATGGTTTATATGTGAAGTCACTAGACAGATGAAACATAAATTAAAAATCTCTAAAAAGTAAAAAAATATAATATGGATTGACCTTTTAAATTCAATGTAAGTAGTAATATTTTGATCCAACCGCCATCGCGCAGGAGAACCAATAAGTAAATAATAGTAATAAAAAAAAAATTAACAGCAGCTATGCTTCCTAGAATACCATGCTTCCATTATGGTGGGCAAAGCCTCATCTGTTTGGCGTCATCTGTTCCAGTCCTGCGCGTCCGTCTTCCACGTCTCAAAATGTGTAGTGATGTTATAATTACTTATGATAATAAATATGAAAACCGATAAGTCTTTAATTAGCCTAATATTGTTGAAAAGGGAGTTACCTATTTATTTTGTATCATGTTTTTACATAATTACTTACGAACTTAGTCTGTCTTTCTAGGTCTATGTCCTGTAGTGGTCTGATGTTAGCGCGCTATGCGGTGCGAGGGGCGTGACCAAGTGCGACGACCGCAGGCGTCGTTACAGGGTGCGTCAATACTGCGAATTTTTCGTCGTCGTCGTCGTCGTTGGTCGTTTTGTGGAAGGAGACCAGACAGCGTGGTCATCGGTCTCATTGAATTAGGGAAGGATGGGGAAGGAAGTCGGCCGTGCCCTTTCAGAGGAACCATCCCGGCATTTGCCTGGAGTGATTTAGGGAAATCACGGAAAACCTAAATCAGGATGGCCGGACGCGGAATTGAACCGTCGTCCTCCCGAATGCGAGTCCAGTGTCTAACCACTGCGCCACCTCGCTCGGTACGAATTTTTCGGAGTCACTGAAGACTTAAGACTCAACGATATGATATTGTTGTTTTGATATTTACGTATATCTAGGTGGCTTATATGTACTTAAATTTCATACTTTATCATTTTTAGATGTATTCTGTTTCTATTTTGTTTACTTGGTGGTCCTCCGACGCGAGGCCGCTTGGTTCATAATATCACTACTTACATTAAACTTAAAGAGGCAATACGTACTATTTTCTATTTTTTAGAGGTTTTTCGTGTTTTTTTTTAATTCACAATTTCAGTTTTATTTTATGCTTTTTCAACTTTATACCTCTCTCGTAGAAACGGTACGATCGACACTCTATCCCTACATTCACAAAAATACTTTCCGGGAAGAAACACGAAACCGAGATCTTTTTCACTTATGCCATTTACGTGTTTCTCTTTTTAGTCATGCATATATCCGTTGACTATGTTTTAATATATATTTAGCTAATTTAGATAATACATATAATCAATAAGCAGTGACGCTAATTCTAAATCAAATCGCAGGAAAATGGGCTGCCATTGAACTCTCCTGCAATAGACTGCCAAAACTATTAACGCAAAATCATTTGATTCAGTATTGAAGAAATACAAAAAAATTCTGCGAGAGCATATGTTTATCTTTTACAATTGAATCACACCCACCCTTTTCTGCTTTGTAGGTGCTGAAAAGGGCAACTTCAAAGGACAAAAATCTTCGTTGCTGGTCAACTGTAAAAGATAAACATATGTTTTCTCGGACTTTATTTTGAACTTTTTGAGCTCTACGATCTGATGCTACGTAACATGGTGTAGCTCTTATGTATTTCGTTGCGTATATCAAGAGAGTGCGCTGACGGAAAATATTTTTACTTGATTTAGCTGATGAAATTTAAACGGCTGAACAGACTTTCCTGGGATAAGGCTAAGAACTATCCCGCTTAAACCAGCTTTCAAATAAAAGACCTACATTAGAAGCAGATCTTTAGTTTAGGAGACGGACAGATACAAAGATACATGGATACATGCATTGAACTTATAGCACCCCTTTGTATGTGGCGTAGCTTAAAAATAAATGTACTTCCTATCTCTTTAAGTTTAGACGAGTCGTTTGATTCACTGCAGCGTGACTGAACAATGTTCTTGATGTTCTCGACACCAATGTCAACCCAATCGCGCCAGCACAGTTGGAGCTCGTTTATTGTAGTGAGTGAATACCGATCCCGACGAGCAACAAGCAGTTCAAGATAAAGTTTCAGGATAATCTATTTGACATCCACTGTTGGGTAAAGCCTCTAGCACCTCTTCTCGTCTCATGTACCACCTTCTACGAGGTTGTCGTCTCGGTATTTTCAGAATTGGTCCATCGTGCTTTTACGCGCTCACATGGCCTGCTCACCATCAGATCGTTTTTATCAGTCATAGGTAAGTCTATCAATCCAGTTTGTACCAGGATAATTTTTTTCTTGATCTTCCTGGTGCTGTTGCTACTCACCCTGGAATATTGTTCACGTGTATGCGATCCGAACCATATAGGGTCAACTGGGCATATTCAACGTATACTTAGATTACAGATTTTTTTATCCATGGAAGAGCGCCATGGAGATGCTGAAAAACTTTATTGTCAGAGTTTTGAAGAAAGATGCAAACTACCCTGTGAATGCCTATTTACAGAGCTGTAAGATCTAGCTTTAAGGTATAAATATGATTACTCTGCAACCCCGATACGTTGCTCTCCGGTGCGGATCGAACTGACAAGATTAATTATAGCGTGCACACACGATTAAAGTAATCATACTTCCGCTTCCCATACGTGAATGAAACGGTGAGAAGCCCAAATAACTGGTAGCTACAATGGGTAGTACCCTCTGACATTCACTTCACAGACATTTGCAGAGATTAGATATAGATGTAGGTATAAGGGTAATTCCGATCACGTAATTACATACCTCTATTGCTCTCTAAGCAAATCTCAGTTTTCAGTGGCTTTGACACTGAAACTTGCTTGCATACTTTCGGTTTTAGATTATCGGAAGCATAGTTTCGAAAAAAAAATGTATTTATTTTACCTTCAGTTGATGTAATTCCACCCCAACCACAGCCTAATGATAACTGTGAAATCATAACTGTGAGATTAATTCTGTATCCGCAATGTAGTTTTTAAATTTCTTCTTTGCTAGATAGCTGGTCTGCTTCTGTGAAAAGGATGTGGCAATATTAATTCTTCAAGCTCTTCCATTTTTCATCAAGCTTTTGATTACTATTCTATATCTCATTTGAAGTTTTTCCCCTCTTTCATCAAGACGATTACAGTATCAGCATGGCTTGGACGTCTGAACTGGACCTTGGGTACAACGATCCACTTAATCCCTCCGAGATGCAATTAAAGGCTCCACGTTAATGTGTTGAAGAATAAGAGCGTCAGTGTTACATATTCCATTAGATTTCATCAAGACAGTGACCAGATCAGAATTAAAAGAGGAGCATGGCAAGGAGGAAGAGAAATGAGGAGTAGTTTTGAAGGTAAAAGGTCTGTCATCGGTTGTCCTAGAGGACAACATTGAAAACGAAGGAGGAATATTTGTTAATGGAACATTCCTGAACCTCCTTCGCTAAATTTATGGTGATAATAGAATTCGACTACGAATAGAATCAAGCCAGTTTGGAAAGAAGCCTGAAAATCTGTCAGAACAAAATATCAGTAATGTAACCCAACCTAGATACTTCGAAAAGAAAATCGTCGAAGTTAATAATGAAGCCTCAAAACCAGTTTCCAAGTTCTTTATTTTTAACTGCCGTAGCTGAAGATAACGAAACAAGCAGGAGGATGGAAATGACTTTGAAAGTTTTAGAAATGAAAGAGACGGAACATCAATTTTTCACACATTTGGTACATTCAGTGCGTAACCATGCGCAGTTAATATTTCCATGTCGGCTAATTCTTTGTCTTCTGTCACTTTACATACAGTTCTTTCCCTAAGTCGAATCAGTTCTACCAG
The DNA here is from genome assembly GCF_023864275.1 of Schistocerca cancellata. NCBI lineage: Eukaryota > Metazoa > Arthropoda > Insecta > Orthoptera > Acrididae > Schistocerca > Schistocerca cancellata. The sequence goes on along the minus strand of NC_064627.1, from coordinate 868,444,968 downwards.
TTACAGTTTTATTTTATATCTATTTGCATAAACCATCGTGATGTTCTAATTATCTTCGTACTTTTTTGATGTCTTTTCAAACAGCACTGGAACGGCTGTTAACGAAATCCTCTGTGTAGCAAAGTTTCCCTCCCTTTGTCTACAAATGTTTTCATGCGAAACTTGAGCTTCTCCCGGCGTATCGAATGTCCAGATGATTTGTGGGATTACAACAGCTGATATTTCGACAGGTGGACGGCCCGTCATTTTAAAGGCACGATAGAGGTGGGAGCTCGCTGTGCACGGCAAAGTAAACACTCGGTGTGCCGGGTTACGTCAAACAGAAATGAAGCAAGGTGCATGCAAAAGAAAACACATACTGTAAACAAATAGTGCCAACGCACAAACAATGATAACTAACGCCAGACGTTATCCACAGCAAAATATTGTCAAAGTATAGCACTAAATCACTCTCGTTGCTTGTTTGACTAGGAAGGGAGTAGGATTCCAGGTAGAATTTAAGACAAAAAAATTATCTAGCTACAGAGTCACCTGCTAGTTTAATCTCAAAAGCTTCGGTAATAGCACTGTCTCCTTAGCCCGAAGGTCACCCCAAAATCTGTGTTGTTACATTCCACAAGACGGTCATTAACAAGGCAATATTCTGCAGTCGCAGATTTGCTCGGCTGTTGTACGTTTGTGTAACGCTTATGCTCTATACACCAGTCCTCCACGGTCCTCATGGTTTCACCGATGTCTGACATGTCACAACAGTACGAGATACTGCAGACACCAATCTTAAGCTGTGGATGTCTTTCTGCATACGTTTTTTGCTTCTGGTTGAACCCACTGAGGAATTAATTTGCAACAGCGATATCTCGTTTCATTTGTGTCTTGATCATCTGTCAAAACATCGGGGGTTGTCGAGGATGTTAGCCGGTTACACTGCAGTAGGTCATTTGAACGTTTCTTTTCCCAAGGTGCAATTGTCCGCAGCTCGTGGTCGTGCGGTAGCGTTCTCGCTTCCCGCGCCCGGGTTCCCGGGTTCGATTCCCGGCGGGGTCAGGGATTTTCTCTGCCTCGTGATGACTGAGTGTTGTGTGATGTCCTTAGGTTAGTTAGGTTTAAGTAGTTCTAGGCTCTAGGGGACTGATTACCATGGCTGTTAAGTCCCATAGTGCTCAGAGCCATTTTGAGCCAAGGTGCAATTATCCTGCAATTGGAGAAATGTCTTACCTGTGACAACTGGTACACGAAGTTATTTCCTCCCAGTAATAACAACATATCAGGTGCTTTACATAAATAAATCACAGACGCTCCGGATTACTATTTCGATCGCTCATTCAAAATTGTATCGCTCACTTTTGATAGAACGCTATTTAAGATGTGTCATGAAAAGGATGTGTAAGGGCTTTTGTAGTACGCAAATTCTAATTATTACACTGTCAACTGACGATAGCCAAAGTTAACATCTTGCGCCATCATTTTCAGTTACGATTTGTCCTCGTCGCCACCACGTCAAAGCTAAAGCCGAGATTTATCCGATCTGATCGTAGTGAAATTATTGGCTGGTACAGCGATGGTGTTGAATCATTCAGCAGTTCTGCCACACAGCGTACATAAATAATGAGCTTCGCCCGTTACTCATTTTGTCTGGGTACTCCGTGCGGCGTGTATTTTCGGTGGCTGAAAATCCCGGTAATGTAGAAGCCTACACCCGCATCCTCTTTTCGGAGGCACGACAATGTCCTTCACAAACCTGTGTTTTGTTTGTACTCCAGCAAACCTTTCTCCGCAGCAACGTCTGATAATAACGTGCCTAACAGCGTATATGTACCAAGTTGACTGACACAGAACTTTCAAACAGATTCGTGCTTCTTTTTCATATCGTGTATTTTTTATTTATTTTACGATTAACGACACTTTGGCTGGCTCCGTGAAGACTCTATGCATTTGAAATTCACCTCGCTAGCCATAAATGTATCCATGCAACAGTTTTCTGTATTAGTTTTGACATATTTATTCGAACCTCACTCGGCACCTCATCGGTAGTCATTGAATTCGAAATACCCTCTCAAATATTGCCTGCTGTAAACCCGTTCATCTCACTCTAACCTGCCTGATATTTGATTGAAAAGAAATGAGTTACAACCTTGCCTTGCCCTCTTGATAGTGAATGGAAGATGGGAAGTACATTATGAATATTTAAGAGGGAATTTCCATTTCCGACTTTACCGGATTACCAAGAGAACCATATGATGTCTGTATGTGTTTTCTTTCATTATTTACCAAACATCGCGAAGTACTTTTACTTTACTTTTCATTTTTAGAGGCCGGATGAAAGAATAGACTGTTGTGTTCCGGTCTTTCCAGGAAAATTCTAACGAGCTAAGTGTAGGTCGATGGATTGCCAGTAAGAAATATCTGGTAGGATTTCCAATTCGAGACTCAGCCTGATGATAAAAAAAAACCTTTCGAAAAACTAGAATAGAATTTGATGCGCACAAACGCGCGTGCCCTTGTGTGAATGTGTGAGTAGTGTGGGAGGTGAATTTCATAGTACTACTTATAAGTCAATGCCTTGGATTACGAAATAAGATATAAGTCGTCCGAATAGTTCGACGATGTGAATGCCTTACGAAGAATCCATACCAATCTTATAAATGCGAAAGTAACTCTGTCTGCTATTTTCTCACGACTAACCCGATTTTGTTGAAATTGATATGGGGATAGCTTGAAGCCTGAGGAAGAATGTAAAATACTATAGAAAGTAAAAGAAAATCATGATGAAGTAAGACTGGAACTACTCTTTTTAAATCAGATTGGCGACTCCGGAGATTATATACACCAGGTGTAGAAGAATGAAACCGGAATTTCCCTATAGATGGGGCTAGCAGTCAGTTTAGGGCCCCTGAGACCGCGTCTGCAGCGCCATCTGCTTCCTGTAATAGCTGACGATGAATGTCAACACACTGTGACCCAAGTTAAATATTTCGATATCTATTTCAAACCCGTAAATACGTCGAGTTTTGTACATAAGACCTCCGATTTACAAACAGCATTGGTTTCCTGTTATTATTTGAAGAAAATTGCTACAGAATCGGATCGAAAGCTTGTCGAAGCTTTCGGCGAACATGCTCCTGGAAAAACACAGTGTTTCGAGTGGTTCAAAAAATTCAAAATTGGTGATTTTGGCGTGAAAAACGAGGGCGGGGTACCACCGAAAACAGACAGTGAATTGCAGGACTTATTGGATGAAGATGATACTCAAACTCAACGGGAACTCGCGGAACAATTGAATGTGACGCAGAAAGCCAATTCTCTTCGATCGAAAGCAGTGGGAAAGGTGCAGAAAATAGGAAAATGGTTTCCACATGAACTGAATGAAAGGCAGCAAGCAAATCGAAAGACCACACGTGAAATGCTACTCGCCAGATATAAAAGAAAGTCGTTTCTCCATCGCGACAGGTGATAAAAAAGGATAGATTTTGAGAATCCACAGCGTCGTAAATCAAGGGTGAATCCACGCAAATCATCGACATCCACTGCAAGACCAAATCGCTTTGAAAAGAAGACAATCATCTGTGTTTGGTGGGTTCAGAACGGTGCCATCTATTATGAGCTGCTAAAACCTGGTGAAACCATAATACTGATCGCTACCAACAGCAAATTATCGATTTAAATCGAGAATAACATGAAAAAGACTGGAAAATGGAAACAGGCGACACAGTCATATTGCTCCATGTTAACGCCCTATCACACGCAACAAAACAGGTCAGGGAAACGGTCGAGTCTTACTAGGCTTGTTCTCCAGACTGGGACACGCTCTCACTGAACAACGCTTCAATTAGTATGAAAATGTACGAAAATGGCTCGCTGACTGGTTAGCATCAAGAGAAGATTTTTTTTTTCATTCATAGCCGGAGAGGTGAAAGAAATGTATAAGTAGCAATGGACATTATGTTGAATAAAACATTGTTTATCAGTTTCAAACAACAGACATGTAATTATTGCAATGAAATTCAGGTTTCATACTTCTATACCTGATATATATATATATAGGGTGGTCCATTGATACTGACCGGCCCAAATATCTCACGAAATAAGCGTCAAACGAAAAACCTACAGAGAACGAAACTTGTCTAGCTTGAAGGGGGAAACCAGATGGCGCTATGGTTGGCCCCCTAGATGACGCTGCCATAGGTCAAACGGATATCAACTGCGTTTTTATAAAAAGGAACCCCCCCATTTTTATTACATATTCGTGTAGTACGTAAGGAAATATAAATGTTTTAGTTGGACCACTTTTTTCGCTTTGTGATAGACGGCGCTGTAACAGTCACAATTTTAGATGAACAGCTGGTAACTGGTAGGTTTTTTAAATTAAAATATAGAACGTAGGTATGTTTGACCATTTTATTTCGGTTGTTCCAATGTGATACATGCACCTTTGTGAACTTATCATTTCTGAGAACGCATGCTGTTACAGCGTGATTACCTGTGAATACCACATTAATGCAATAAATGCTAAAAATGATGTCCATCAACCTCAATGCATTTGGCAATACGTGTAACAACATTCCTCTCAACAGCGAGTAGTACGCCTTCCATAATGTTCGCACATGCATTGACAATGCGCTGACGCATGTTGTCAGGCGTTGTAGGTGGATCACGATAGCAAATATCCTTCAACTTTCCCCACAGAACGAAATCCTGGGACGTCAGATCCGGTGAACGTGCGGGCCATAGTATGGTGCTTCGACGACCAATCCACCTGTCATGAAATATGCTATTCAATACCGCTTCAACCGCACGCGAGCTATTTGCCGGACATCCATCATGTTGGAAGTACATCGCCATTCTGTCATGCAGTCAAACATCTTGTAGTAACATCGGTAGAACATTAAGTAGGAAATCAACTTACATTGCACCATTTAGATTGCCATCGATAAAATGGGTGCCAATTATCCTTCGTCCCATAATGCCGCACCATACATTAACCCGCCAAGGTCGCTGATGTTCCACTTGTCGCAGCCATCGTGGATTTTTCGTTGCCCAATAGTGCATATTATGCCGGTTTACGTTACCGCTAATCGTGAATGACGCTTCGTCGCTAAATAGAACGCGTGCAAAGAATCTGTCATCGTCCCGTAATTTCTCTTGTGCCCAGTGGCAGAACTCTACACGACGTTCAAAGTCGTCGCCATGCAATTCCTCGTGCACAGAAATATGGTACGGGTGGAATCGATGTTGATGTAGCATTCTCAACACCGACGTTTTTGAGATTCCCGATTCTCGCGCAATTTGTCTGCTACTGATGTGCGGATTAGCCGCGACAGCAGCTAAAACACCTACTTGGGCATCATCATTTGTTGCAGGTCGTGGTTGACGTTTCACATGTGGCTGAACACTTCCTGTTCCCTTAAATAACGTAACTATCCGGCGAACGGTCCGGAAACTTGGATGATGTCGTCCAGGATACCGAGCAGCATACATAGCACACGCCCGGTGGGCATTTTGATCACAATAGCCATACATCAACACGGTATCGACCTTTTCCGCAATTGGTAAACGGTCCATTTTAACACGGGTAATGTATCACGAAGCAAATACCGTCCGCACTGGCGGAATTTTATGTGATACCACGTATTTATACGTTTGTGACTATTATATATAAGTTCGTAAGCAACTTTTAAATCTTAAATGGAAACAGCTATTTTTATTACAGATTTGGATTCTCCATAAAAAAAGTAATCAAGTTTTGTCTGAAACATTTTTTAAACCATTGACAGATGGCGCTGAATTCGAGAAAAATTAAAATTGGGGAAGAAATCCTATTTAATTCGAATGATCCGAGAAGGACGCATCAAATCGATACAAAATGTGCACCAATTGTTTCATTACGCTAAATTAAGCTAGTTTTTAAAAATGTATCCTACCCGCCACAGTTTTTGATGGAGGGAGGCGGAATGGTATTAATATCTCGTAAGGGAACTCTTCACAGTTGCATTACTCACCCGTATGTGGCGCTACCGTGGTCAAACTGCGAACTATGGCTCAGTATAAAGCTCGGTGCAATGCGATCACATGTCACTTCGGCTGAAGGATGAGTGGGGCTCCGGCAGAAGACAACCTGCCCCAGAGGACGCAGCCGCTTTCGCCTAGTTCGAAAATCTTCGTAAGTAGCCTGAAGACCATCCGTACCAGTGGCCATCGTTACCACCGTTGCTTACCATGGCGAAACAGCAGCTTCGCTGCTTAGACTCCTGCCCCATCGGACTGGAGGTTCAGTCAGTGCTTTAAGTGAGTGAGTGAGTGAGTCAGACGTCACATCACTCTAAGATTGTGAACCGTAAACAGCAACTGACGAAAGTAAATTATTCTCTAGCGAAACATCTAACATTCTGCACGATGTCTGTTTGTTCTAAGTCGTGTCTCCCTATCACTTTCGCCCAAATAAAAACCAACTATGTTCAACAAAAATGAGAACGAATATTCACTGAATGGGTTTTCAAGTTCTACAACGGATCAAAGGATGACCTATGCCATATTACATCTATAATCTAGGTTTAAGTTAAGTTTCATAAAAGAGAAAACTATCAAAATGGTCTACAGTGACCCTCAATTATCTTTAATTACTTATTTAACTTGTCATAAATTACAGTGGCTGATGTGGCTTCTCAGTAATTATATAACAGAAAAATCATCGCGTTTCAGATTTTAACTTCAAGTAGCAAATGTGAATACCACGAGCTTTAATTGACGATCGACACTAGTATTATGCAAAAAGGGGATGTAACAGATGAGACTTCTGCAGTTCTGAGTGAAGCCTTATGACTCTTATGCGGCATTGCGTGCGTTCATTACCTTGTCGTTGGTTAGGCAGCGTCAGAGGGCGGCGGGCGGCACAGCTCCACACACCTCGCTGTCTCGGAAGCAACTCTCCTCTTACCCCCTTTACTACAATTTACCGAAGCTGGTTTAAGGAAAAGGTGTCTGGCTGTGTTTTCAACTGACCAATCAGGGTCGCAATGTTAACCTTAAGCTCCGCCTACAAAACTTCTGTCTATCCAATGAGAAACGTTATACTTTTCGTGGTGTGGCAATGTTTTTAACGTTTGCAACGTAACAGAGACGCGTATAGTCTCACGCTTAAACTTGCAGCTGGTGTGACCCTTTTAGTGTTATCGTAAGATCCGTACTGTTCTTCTGGAGGGCTCTATCTTTTAACATGGGCTGGGGGGTGGTCTTGGCGGTCGGCCGGTGATGTGGGTGTCCGTCCCTTATCATAGGGCCTTCTAGCTTAACACGGCTCTGCTCTCAGCTTCTATTCTCGTTTCTCCCCTCGGAACTGCGTCTGTTTCACGGTGGGAAGGTATGACATGCATTTAGGCGTTCTTGTGTTAGTCTGTGGTATTCCATTTGCTCACTCATTGATCGTATTACTTTGGTTAATTTAATGTCAGGATTTATTTGGACCTATGTGACATACTGCCGAATTTGCTATCATGTCAGGGTTTTCATGGAAGGTGTTGGATTTGCCTGACACCTTACATATCACCACCCTTCGAACTTAATTTTTGCACTGAAGTTAGCAATGATTGAATCGTTGTCCAAGTCAGTCAAAAATTATTTCTTTATCTAAATTTTGCTGCCTACTGTTCAGCCACGTTATTCTGTTCTATGCTAGTTCGTAGTACCAATTTATATTTTTATATTCTTCCACATTATTCTCAAAAATATGTTTATATTGATAAGAGAAGAACATTTTTATGCTATTATCATTAATTTTTAATTATTTTCTTTCTTCATGTAAGTGTGAAGTTGGTTTTTTAAGAACTTTGTTATCAAAAGTGAGGAGTCTTTCACATCGATTTTCTTAGAAATATTTTTTTTATAAATGTAGTAGTCAAGTAAAATCTATTCCTAACACATTTTCTGAATATCATGTACAAGTAAATATTGTGAATATTGTTGCTCATTAAAAAAAGTTTTTGTTTCTAGACACTCATTTTAACAATGTTACACTAACAAATAAGAATTATTTCCAAGAATTTCTTTGACAAAGAAATATACATACACAAGTATTGAGATATTATCCTAAAAAATGGTACAAATGTTAAAAAGGGAAAATATCCAACAAGATAATTTTTTATTCTTTGTTTTTATAAGGAGAAAGTAAGTAAAATATAGTTATTCTTTTATTTTTATGAGGAGAAAATAAGTGGCATATAGTTTCAGTGTTTATTATGCCGTACTTTTGTTCTTTATACACTGTCCATTTCAGAACTAATTACTTATTTTTATCGATAGTCTACTTTTACTTACGTCCATAGTCAATGACTGTTATTTTGTAGTTTATTAGCTATCTGGTGTGCTTTACTTAATTAGTTTTTCACACACATCTTTTGCACAATTCCTACATCGCCTGATTTCACACATTTTCACTATCCTATGCATGTTTATGCATGAGGTTGACGAATGTTTTTGCATGAAGTTGATGGACTTGAGCGCGATGGATGTGGGCAAGTATTTGATGTAAAGCTTCGTTCGTCGTTCCTTGTTGGCTTTGCAATGGTGTATTGCTGTTGTGGAGGTCCCATAATGGAATGGATCTGTGAGTGCGGAATCTCGTGGTTTACTGGCTTTGTATGCGTGAAAGTCATCGATGTATGTCGCTGAAAGCTGTTGTTTTTCGTTGTAATACTTTGCAGACAAGTAGTTTACGATAGGATAGGGATTTGGGAAGGTATGTCGCCTATTCTTCACCCATCTTCTTTCTTGGTCTCAATCTTGCAAATCTTCAACTTCTGTTCTTCCTGCTTTTTCTCTGCTTCTTACTTGATTCTTGGTTCTTCTCTGGGCAGGATGTTGGAATATTTATTGATAACTAGTCGCTTTGAAGTTATCCTCTCAGTAACAGTTTGATAAATTTTTTGGACGTGTCATTTCTACTTTGTGGAAGTTTTTTTCTGTTTCGTGCATCAGTGTGCTGTTAAATAGCAGTAGTGTGACTTTTACAAATATTTTTTGCCAGTGGTGGCTTGTCCAAGCGGTCTTCTCGTCGGGCTGTTTTTTGCTCGCACCACTGAGTCGGGGCGTCCCGGGGGCCCTCTTGGCCATCCGTGTCCTGTCCCAGCAGGGTTCGCCTTAGCTGTAGATTTACTGCCGACTTCAGATACAAGTGCCCTTTGTTGGTCTCGCTGCCCTTTCTCTTGTCTCGATGCTTCTGCCTTGTAGGAATCATGTCTCTCTAATTACGTCCTTTTCTTTCTTGATACTTCTCTCGTTGCAACTTGTGGGTCATTGCATCTGGTTCTTGCTGGAGTTTTTACAATGGTTCTTACAAAAAGTTTTACTTATAATCATCTAACATATGTCTAGTACCTACATTGTTTTACGCCTTTTTAAAAAGCTTTACAAATTTCGGCACCCTTTCCATGTTACAATTCTAAGATATAGTGAGTCTTAACTTCTACAAGAACCCTCAAAATCGTTTCTTTATTTTTGTGTCGTGTCGTTGTGTATAGCATTTAGTATTTCATGCTGTTAGACTATCTACACTTTATCCCTTCACCTTAATCTATGCCACTATTGGTGTTATTTTTGTTTTTGTTTTATACTGAAACTACTTTCTTTTTCCCACCTTGTAGTGGTTAATAAAAAAGAAAATGAGAAGAAAAGGTTGAAAATGTGGGAAGAAATGGCGAAGAAAAAGGGAAAGAATGAAATGCAAATCGGACTTCGTATTACAGAAAAGCTATCGGACTTTGTGATTCGGAAAAGCTATTGTTGGGATGGTCCTTGTGGCGTTTCTGAGCAAAAGTTAAACCAATTTCCACTACAAAAATTATTGAAAAAGAACAGGGAATAACAAAATGTAACTGACAGGGGGAAATGGCGTTGATAAGAGTTCATCCTTTACCATGTTAACTTGTCTTCTTTCGTGCAGCGTCCAGGTCTTCAAAAATCTCCTACTTCATTTTTGCCTGTAAAGTCTGCTCTGAAATCTTGCAATGTTCCAGGAATCACTAATTTATACAAATTAAAATCATCTTGATACTGAATGCCATTTATTTTACGTTGCTACTTCCAACCTCCGAATTTCATAACAACTTCCACAATATGTCTACACATTAATACGTTTTTCTGTCTTCGTCAGATCAAGACTAGCTAATAAGTTTTTTATGTCTGCATTAAGCTTTGGCTCTCAAGAGACAATAGACGGATAGAAAACAAAAAAAGAGTTACAATTTTAGTATTTTCTCTACTGTCGAGCGCTCATACCACTGCGACGGTATAATTTATATCTGAGGGAACGAGTGTAGTGCGGCGAAATTCAAAGTCCCGCTACAACCTTCTCTCTCTTCATTCTTCTTTCTCCTGACGATCTTATCTGCAACATAAACTTGAAATATTGTGCTGATTATTTACCAGTAATAAAATTAATCTTCAAAGTTTTTGATATGGCTCACATGGTGAAGTCCTGAGGTTTTGCCTGTTTTGGGTTCATTAGTTTCTCAGCATTATCATGAGCAATTCGGCTAATTATGACTGGTCCTTTGTATGCAGCGTAAAACTTATATATTTTGTGTTTCTGTTTGCTGGAGAGATGGTGTGTTTTTACAAATATTTTCTGTCCTACTGAGAATGTTCTTTTAATTGTTGTTCTATCTCCTCTTTCTTTTCCTTTAATGGCTGCCTTTCTGATGTTGGAGAGTGCTGTTGCTATGACTTGTTTGTGCTGTCTACTTGGTACAATAGGAAATCTAACATTTTCTCTGGTTATGTTTGGGGGTTCAATATTTTTAAGTACAGTAACTGGAGGTAGTAGTGTAGTGCTATGTGGCATTTCATTTATTACTTCTTGAAAATCTTTAAGGTACTTATCCTAAGTGTTGTGTCTTTTACCTGTATATAATCGGCATAAAGTGCCTATGTCCTTCATAGATCGTTCTGCTGGATTTACGCTAGGTTTGTACCTAGATATATAGATGGGTTTTATTTTGTGTTGTTTTAATGTGTTCTGCCATTGCACTGATTTGTATTGTGGGCCATTATCCAAAATTATTCGTTCCACTCGACCTACTTGTCTGAGAAAATCTTGTCTAAATGCTTTACTTATAGTGAGACCTGTGGCCTGTTTTAATGGTGTCAAGGTAACATATTTAGAAGTAGGTTCCTACACGACAAATATGAAAATATTTCCATTTTTTCTGCGTGGGAGGGGCCCCATCAAATCCGTTGCAGCTATTTGTTTTAATTTTTTAGGGATTATTGGATACACAGGTGGTTTGGTTTGGAAAGTGACGTGTTTAGCTGTCATACATTTTTTTGCATTTGACTAATACTGTTCTAATTCGTCTTTCCATATTAGGAAAATGGCTTGTTTGTTTTATTTTTAAAAAGCATTTCTTTGGTCCAAAGTGGCCATTACTTAAATGTGTGTACCATATGTACTTATTAATTAGTTCATCTGGGATATATGTTAACCATTCGTTCGTTGCAACATTTCGTCTAAAAAAATAAAACATTATTTTTTAGGAGATAGTGCTGTTGGATGTCTGGAAAATCCTTATTTCTCCACTTGTGTTTGATTCTTAGTATTTCGGGATCCTTGTCCTGTTCTTTGCCTATGTTTTTCAATGCTGTCGTAATGTAGTTTTCGAAAGGTACTTGTTTCATATAGTACATTGTAAACTGTCTTTTGCTGCTTCCAAACATATGTTATTGGATGCACCCTGTGGACATCGTGATAAAGCTTATGCTAATGCATTCGCTGGTCCTGGTATGTGTGTAATAGTGAAGTCAAATTCTTATAGTATTAACATCCATCTGGCTAACCTCCCATGAGTTAGTTTGGCAGATAACAGAAATTATGATGCTTTGTGGTCAGTGTATACTTTTGTTTTTCTTCTGAACAGGAAGTATCGAAAACGTTGGAAGCCCCATACAATGGCCAATGCTTCCAGCTCCATTACTGAATAGTTTTTCTCGCTTTTTGTGAGTACACGACTGGCAAATGAAATTGTTCTATATGATCTTAGCCCTGCCTGTCCGCATTCTTGGAAGAAAACAACCCCTAAACCTGTTTTCACGCAATCAGTGGCCATACAAAAATTTTGTGTTAGATCAGGATGTGCTAAAATCTGTGCTGTTGTTAGTGCGTTTTTCACTTTTAAAAATTCTTCATTGGCTTGCTGATCCCATACCCATGGCGTGTTTTTTCCAGTTAATGCACATATGCATGGTGTTGCGAGAGAGTCAATCCAAATAAATTTTTTATAGAATCCGGTGAGACCTAGAAATCCTCTTAGAGTTTTCTTATTATATGGAGTACAGAATTCTTTGATTGCCGTTAGTTTTTCTGGGTTGGGCATTACCCCTTTCTCTGAAATTATGTCCTAGAAATTTGACCTCTCGCCTTCCAAATTTCGATTTTGTTACATTTACTGTAACCCCATGCTCTTTCATGATCTGTAAAAACTGATTTAATGTGTCGTTGTGATGTTCCCAAGAGGGTTCTGCTATAATCACATCATCAACATAACATGTAGTTTTTTGTAAAATTTCAGGACTGAGTATAGTACTAAATCCCCTCATAAACGCTGCTGATGATGTATTTAAACCAAATGGCAATCGTTTAAATTGGTAACATCTACCGAATACGATAAATGCTGTAAATTTTCTACATTCTGGGGCCAATTGTATTTGCCAGAAACTACTCTGTAAATCAATTGATGAAAATATCTTAGCACCGTGGAAGTTTTGTATCAATTCCTCTAATTTTTCTGGGCGGTCTGTCTCAGCGATTATGATTGTGTTGATCTGTCTGGAATCAAGCACTAACCTGATGCTCCCATCTGGTTTTTGTACAATATGGAGCGGACTGTTGTATGTGGAGGTAGCTGGTTCAATAATATCATCATCTAACATTTTAGATACCTCCTGGAATACTTTATTCCTATAGCTTAATGGGATTGTATAGGGTGGTACTCTAAATGGTTTGTGCTGTTTTACTTCAAACGTGTACTGAAAGTGTTTAATACTGCCAGTCTTAGGTAAAAATACCTCTGCTTTATCTCGTAAAATACACTCTAATTCTCTTTTACTGTGTTCCGAAATACCTTGAACTTCTTGCAATTTTTCGTCGATTTCTTTATGGACTTCTAACATGAGTTAAGGCGATTCCCCCTTTTCTGCATACCATTCTAATTCTTCATCCTCTTTATCTCGCATCATTCCTAATTGTTTGTTTATAGCTGGTATTTCTTCTAATTTTAGCTTTTGCTCAAAGAGAAGTGTGACATTCCCGAATGCTACGCTACCTTTCCCCATATCTATTATCGCTCGTCTCTCATTTAAAAAATCTGCACCTATAATCAAATCTACAGTTAGTGTAGGTATAATCACGAAGTTGGCTTCGATCTTTTGACCTTGGCACGAGAGAGTTAACCTTTGCCTCGTAACTTCCGCAGCATTGTTTCTAATAGGACATCTTACTTTAATCTTACAGGTTTTCAGAACTGGCAATTCCTCATTGGCATTACACTGCATGAATAAATTTTCTGAGATCGCGGGCAGTTCACTTCCGCTATCAATTACAATATTAACTGGGATCTGTTTTACCATGGCCTTCACAATTGGTTGAATTTGAAAGGGTTGGTTCTGTTCTTCTTCTTCTTGCATCAACGAATCCTCCACTGAATCATACATGAGTCTTTTCAGGACTTTCCCCTGTGAATTCGAACTTTCTGTAGGATAAGCTTCGACTGCTACTTCTCTCTCTTTTACTTCTTCTTCTCTATTTCTTCCTTCATTTACGCTTTCTACAACATCATCTACTTTTTCCTCATCTTCGTCTATCTTCTCCTTCTTCGCCGCTACTTTCACATAATCGCATCTAAATGCTCTAATTATCGCTTCATAACTACCTTTATTATATACGTTGGGTTGTGTGCCCACTAGTAACTTATTTTCAACTTCTGTCGACTGCGCATTATCCTCATTGAATTCGCTTTCCCTGGTTTCTATCTCAAATAGCTCTGCAATACTAATTACTTCATCCTTTCCTCCTACATTCGTTGTGCATGCCTCTGGCAATTCATCTTCCTCGTCAGTATTCTCCCAATTAATTTCGTACCAACGCGATATTGTTATTTTCCTGTCTTCGTTTTCATCTGGTCCCTGCGGTTTTGTTTCTTCCTTCTTCTCTTCTCGTGATAAGGTATTTACTTCTCTGTTCAAGGTGCTGCAATTATCCTGGGTCGGTGCGTCATTCTCTTTGGCTTGGGCGCTTAGCTGTGAATTCGAACGTTTTTCGGGGTTTGGTGGTCTTACCTCCACCTCTTCTATCTGTATACTCTTTTCTTGTTCAGCCTGTTGATATTGGTTTCTTTGTTGATGATTTGTCGGTCTACTGGTTCTCCAATACCCGTTCCGGTTGTCATTGTTCCCTCTGTAATAGTTGTTGCCGTTCCTGGGTGAATTATAGTTATTGCCATATTCTCTTCTAAATCCATAACCGTTTTTTTTTGTTGAAATCTGTTGTCTTTTCTTGGTGCGAAGTTATCACGTGGTTCGTAATTATTGTATCTTCGTACTGTGTCTTGTGGATTCCACTGCTTTTTGCTTTCGTTTTCACGTGCGCTTCGTCTTTTTCTTGCGTCATCTTCCGAAAAAATAAACTCTAGTTCCCTTAGAATTCCTTTAAATGCTTCGATTTCATTGCCTCCGCGACCTACTAATGACTGCTGGTATTTCAATGGTAACTTCATCATGCATAATTTAATCAACTCTCCGTCACTATATGGTACATCTAAGCATAGATTTATCTTTGTCATTACTTCGAAAAATGTCACGAGACTTTTCTCTCCTGAATTTTGAAAATATGGGTTCTGTAATAATTCGTACTTCACTCTGTTCTGTGCTTCGCTGGACCTATATCGTGAGAGAAACTTCTCTCTGAAATCTTCGAACGATTGGCATGTCGCTGCAACATTTTGCATGGTTTCTGCGACTGTTCCTGACATGTGAGCACATATAAGGTCTAATTTGTGTGCTAGCGTCCAGTGTTCTGGTAATCCTACTCGGAATTGATCAATAAAAGTTCGTGGATGTTATGAGTTTCCTTCTCGAAAGTGTTGAAATTTTCTGACTGTGAGGAAATGATCGTTGTCGTACTTTGTCATGGTTCCGTATGAAATTCGCGATTCTTCGGCACTTTTCTTTCTGATCATTTCGCCTGTCGTTCTTTCCGGTTGCGGTAGATCCATTGGATATTGTCCACTGTAACTTTCGCCTACCCTTGCGTAATATCGTTGAAGTGGTACGCAATAATTTTCTTCCATCGGTTGTGAACGTGTAGCTGAATGCATTGCACTGTACTCTTCGCGACCTGGCTTTCCATTGTCACGTATTGGTTCGGTATCTTGTCTGGCTAACCTTGCCGCTTCATTGCACGATCCAAACTGCCTTGAAACATACATTTGTGGTTCCGCATGTGTTTGTGGTGCCGTTTGTTCATCAAGAGTTTCGAAACATGTTTGTTGCTGTGCAGGCTGTCTGATTTCACGTATGTTACTTTCCGCCTGTGATTGGAATCGCAAATGCATGATATCTTTGTTAATTGCTTGTTTTTCCTGTGCTGTTACAGATACGGATGTGATTGCAGACTCAGTGCTTGTTCGATCCCGTTCACTACGCTCTTCAATGGATTGCAACAACTCTGTTCGCAATTTCTGAAACTGTTGCTTCGTTTGCGCTTCTATTTTGACTATGCAGTTATATATTTTCAGCGCTGCTTTTGTGATACGTTTGTGTAACACACTGTTTTCAACAATTTCACGCACTGTACCTGCTGCTTGTCTAGTAATTACGTTTATCTGTTTCTCTAGTTTCTTGACTTCTCCCTGGGTGTTGTTACGTAATGTTTTGAACGCGTCCTGAATGTCATTACGCAATGTTTGTACGTCCACTTGTACCTTGCCAATGTCTGTTCTCAATTGATTGTGACCTGTTATTAAGCTTCCTATCACTTCTCGAGATTCTTTTGCCTCATCTTCAATATGACTTAGGTGTAACTGAATTTTTTTGTTTTGTTCTTTAATCTCACGCATTTGTTTCGTGGTTTCTGCAATTTGTTTCGTCGTTTCTGCATTCTGAATTTTAATTAGGTTCGCAATTTCTTTATTTTGTCTTGTCATGGTTTCCGTCATTTGTTGTAATAATTCTGCCAGATTGATGGGTCCTATTGCGTTTTCTTCCGACGTCCTACGCTATGTGTTGGTTCACAGCAGATTGCATTGAACTGTGCAGTGACACGTTTCTGCTCGAATTCCTTGTACTCTGTGGTGAGGGAGCTCTGATTACTTGTACTATGGGTTCTACGTATTCAAGACGCAAGTTAGAATCCTCATCGACTGTCTCTCTACTTTCCTGCTTCTCTGTCGTATTCTAACCCACGTTTTCTATGCCTTGGCGTACATTATCCTCGTTATGGTGCGTTATCTGTCCTATTTCTTGCGGTACTGCATCGTCTCTTGTACTGTCCTCTATTCTCTGTCTGTCTTCTTGCTGGGTCTCTACCTCAATTCGGTCAAGGTCTCGATCTGCCATTGCTAATCTTCCCGATTCCCTTATTTTCTGTTTTAAAAGCAATTCACGCGCCCTACTTCGCATTAACATGGGCTCACACGATCTCAAACGTTTCATAAACTTTTTGCTCACACGACTTGACACTTATTATACCTAAGACTGACAATCCATTCACTTACTAGTTGGGTCAGAAGCAACTTGCAACGATGTATCCGCCACCTGTGCACTTGCATTGGAGAAAAAGCTTGATTCTAACAATATTAAAATTCCTAACTTAATTATGCTATTGTCTCTGATAGAATGTTTCACTTTCTATTGCATACTATCTTACTATCTATCGCTGCAGCTACTGTTTTCGACTATGTATAACTTTCAGAAAAATTTTTTTTTACGAAAACCCTGGCAGGGTCGCCATTCTCTAACATTCGGCGTGGTGTCTGTTTGTTCTAAGTCGTGTCTCCCTAACATTTTCACGCAACCACACTCTGAGCGTGTTTTTTAAGGAACTGACTAGTTTGAACCTGGGACCTGTTGCTGGTAAGGAGACGCCAGACCACGCATGACATGTAGAGTTCAGAAGAGTTCAGTGAGACTAGCGACGATATAATCAAATACTTAATGATTTCAGCATCAGCTCCACTGCACTCCCTGTAAAAGAATCTTAATACTAACTAAATTTAGTGGAAGGGGTTCAAGGCTTTCCTATTTTTAGTTAGCTGGTAAAATAACGCTGAAAAGGCAGTTAAGTTTATCATTGGTATTTTTATTCTACTTACAAAACATTGTTTATAAGTTACACTATTGATGAAAGGAAATATTTTAATACAGGATGATAAAAACCAACTACGTTCAACAAAAATGAGAACGAATATTCCCTGAATGGGTTTCCAAGTTCTACAATAGATCGAAGGGTGACCTATTCCATATCACATCTACAATCTAGGTTTGAGTTAAGTTTCATAAAAGAGAAAGCTATCAAAATGGTCTACAGTGACCCTCAATTATCTTTAATTACTTATTTAACTTGTCGTAAATTACGGTGGCTGATGTGGCTTCTCAATAACTATATAACAGAAAAATCATCGCGTTTCAGATTTTAACTTCAAGTAGCAAATGTGAATACCATGAGCTTTAATTGACGATCGACACTAGTATTATGCAAAAAGGGGATGAAACAGATGAGACTTCTGCAGTTCTGAGTGAAGCCTTATGACTCTTATGCGGCATTGCGTGCGTTCATTACCTTGTCGTTGGTTAGGCAGCGTCAGAGGGCGGCGGGCGGCACAGCTCCACACACCTCGCTGTCTCGGAAGCAACTCTCCTCTTACCCCCTTTACTACAATTTACCGAAGCTGGTTTAAGGAAAAGGTATCTGGCTGTGTTTTCAACTGACCAATCAGGGTCTCAATGTTAACCTTAAGCTCCGCCTACAAAACTTCTGTCTATCCAATGAGAAACGTTATACTTTTCGTGGTGGGGCAATATTTTTAACGTTTGCAGCGTAACAGAGATGCGTATAGTCTCACGCTTAAACTTGCAGCTGGTGTGGCCCTTTTAGTGTTATCGAAAGATCTATACTGTTCTTCTGGAGGGCTCTATCTTTTAACATGGGCTGGGGGGTGGTCTTGGCGGTCGGCCGGCGATGTGGGTGTCCATCCCTTATCATAGGGCCTTCTAGCTTAACACGGTTCTGCTCTCGGCTGCTGTTCTCGTATCTCCCCTCGGAACTGCGTCTGTTTCACGGTGGGAAGGTATGACTTGCATTTAGGCGTTCTTGTGTTAGTCTGTGGTATTCCATTTGCTCACTCATTGATCGTATTGCTTTGGTTAATTTTATGTCAGGATGTATTCGGAGCTATGTGGCATGCTGCCGAATTTGCTATCATGTCAGGGTTTTCATGGAAGGTGAATGCCATAACAATTACGCTGCAGCTCCGCAATTTTATGGGGATCGTTTCCCAAACAGACGACATCCAAGCGAAAACTTTATCCGAAACTGTTCTCAATGAGCTCGAAATGGATATATGCGCCGTCCACCCCGTCATCGTGAATACAATAAAAATGACACTCGTACCCTTACCGTTCTCGTCTATGTTCATCTATAGTCGTGCGATTCAGAGACAAACTGGAATACCAAAATCATCTGTTTTGAGGATTCTGAAGGTACATAAATATCATGTTTATCATATCACACTGATACAGGCATTAACGGCGAAAGATATGCAAATATGGGTGCATTTCTGCCAATGGGCCTTGGAAATGATAAGTGGGGACAATGATTTTTTTAGATACGTTATGTTCACCGATGATGCGACATTCAAAAACAATGGCGAATTAAATTGTCATGATTGTCATTATCGATCCCCTGTCAATCCACACTGGCACAGACCCGTTGGGAATCAACAAAAATGGTCGTTAATGGTCTGGTGTGGAATTTTAAACGGTTACTTGATAAGACCGTAGTTTTTTGACCGAAATGTTAATGGGGAATCTTAGTTGCAACTTCTCCGTGATGATTTGTTGGAGCTAATGGAAGATACTGATTTAGAAACTAGGCAGCGAATGTGGTTCCAACAGGACGGAGCAGCTCCCTATTGTACTAAAATTGTGCGGAACGTTTTAAATTTACGGTACGCTGGTCGGTGGATAGGGCACGGCGCGCCAATTCAGTGGCCTCCACGTTCACCAGACCTAACATCTCCTGATTTTTACTTGTGGGCTTATTTAAAAAATATTGTTTATTACAGACAGCCCACAACCAGAAACGATATGGAGCAACGCATTCGAAGAGCTTGTGCAGCCATACCACGGGATGTGCTGCTCAAAACTGTGGACAAATGTCGCAGACGCTGACTTTATGCATTGAAGCAAATGGGGATAATTTTGAACAATTTCTTCGTGGTTAATTTCATTAATTAAGCACCCCAAATTGTGAGAGGCAAGGAGACTCACACTAATGAAGCACCCCAACATGTGAGAGGCAAGGGGACTCACACTAATGGCTGGCCGCGGTGGCCGAGCGGTTCCGGACTGAAGCGCCTACCGGTTCTAGGCGCTTCAGTCCGGGACCGCTCGGCCTCTACGGTCGCAGGTTCGAATCCTGCCTCGGGCTTGGATGTGTGTGCTGTCATTAGGTTACTTAGGGTTAAATTGTTCTAAGTTCTAGGGTACTGATGGCCACAGATGTTAAGTCCCATAGTGCTCAGAGCCATTTGAACCATTTTCACACTAATGAAACACCCCATGGGAACATCATTCTACTACGTCCATGACGTTGTTCCTGGGTAACGCTAAAAGTAGGATACAGTACATTTTGTACAAAAATAGCTTAATTTGGCGTAACGAAAGAATTGGTGCACTTTTCTTCCCCAATTTTACTTTTTTCTCGATTTCAGCGCTATCTGTCAATGGTGTAAAAAATGTTTGAGAAAAAGCTTGATTAATTTTTTATGGAGAATCAGAATCTGCAGTAAAAATGGGTGTTTCCATTTAAGATTTAAAAACTGCCCCCCGCCCCACGCAAGGGGGTGGGGGCTGGAGGTCACGTGTAGTATAATGTGATGTCCCCCTTTGAGCTTACGAACTTGTCTTACCCATTATTTTTACCCGACGTATAGTTTTAGAGATAATCTCATCCGAAACTTCAGATGGACCACCCTGTGTATATGCGACAGTTGAATGCAATGTTCACTTTTGGGAGTGGTTTTAAGAAGAAATGCTACACTACCTGGCGAAGTTACACAGTTTTTACGGCGAAATATCGTGGAAAAAAATGGTTCAAATGGCTCTGAGCACTATGGGACTTAACATCTATGGTCATCAGTCCCCTAGAACTTAGAACTACTTAAACCTAACTAACCTAAGGACAGCACAAACACCCAATCATGACGAGGCAGAGAAAATCCCTGACCCCGCCGGAAATCGAACCCGGGAACCCGGAAGTATCGTGGAGATACAATAATAAAATCGGACGGTAAGCCAAACACCCCTTCTAAATTCATCACTTCTGGAAAGCCTTACGAAACATATTACTAACATTATTTATTTTACGATATGCCTCGCAAAAGTATGTGACTTACTGCATGATTTAAAGACAGCTCCAGCTGCGTAAGTTAATCGAACCCAACGAACCTCCGAACAGTCTAAGATCCACCGGAACTTAGATGCATAGCGTTATGCGGCCTTAGAGCTAAAGAGACAGTGAAACAGTCAGAAGCCCGTCGCACCTTAGACACTGAACATCTCGCGACTCTTACAGCTTCTGATACGCTCTAAGGCTCACAACGATGTCGTCATTTAAACGCTGCATGACAAACGGAGAGAGACGTCGTGCCTTTCCAGGTTGCAAGATGGCAATTACCCCTAGAAATTGCTTTCGGAATGGCTATAAATAAGGCCCAGGAGGGAACAGAGTTGCCGGTGTGCATTTGGTAGAACTACTTTTTTTTTCGCGCGCAGCTGCATGTGGTTTGCTCAGGTGTATCCAGCCCACAAAATCTTTGCATCCTTGCAAAATAAGGCAATACCAAAATCGTTGTTTCTAGAACTGTGCGGCAGATAACTGATAAGAAAGAAATATTTTTTTGTTTCAGTATTTTTACCTGATGTTAGACATACGGGAAAATAGTAGAAACGCTTTCATTATTTAACTATATACCAGTCCTACATAAAGTTATACATACACCCACACATATCCATAGCAGTGTATGGCCAGATATTTATAAATTACTTGTCTGCTTACTCATCATCACTCCTCATATTAAAACTAGTGATACGTGAGGTTAGCCGCATGTGGCAGCTAGTCTATTATAAATCAAGTACATGTACACCAGGACAAAGTTTGTCTGCATAAATTATGTTTCCGGTGGACTACATTCAGACCCTCCACTAGATCAGAGACTCGGCCACAGTCTTTTTGCAAGGACTATCCTGGCATTTTCCTGAAGTATTTTAGACAAGTTGTAAAATATCTTATTGAAGGTTGCCAGACTCAGATGGCTGGGTCATGTAGAGAGAATGCCGGAGTATAGACCTGTCAAGGTCTACAGAGGAAACTTAGGTGGCAGAAGGTGCAGGGGCAGACGCCAAAACGATGGCTGGAAGACGCGGAAAACGATCTAAGAAAGATGGAAGTAAGAAGATGGAGGAAACGAGCAGAAGATCGTCGAGATTGGGCTGTGATCGTCGAGAGGCCAAGGCCCTACATGGTCTGTGGCTCCGAGTAAGTAAGTGCGTAATGTAGGGCAAAAAAGGGACAACTACAGTTGTACTACCAGTCTGCAGAAAATCCATTCCCAAGGATCCGGATCGATACATGCATGCAGTCAGCGTCCCGAAAGTACATCAGACGCTTCTTTTATAAGGTCATCTCACCGGCTGAAAGAGCACGTTGGTCTTTTTGGAGTGCTTTAGATCGTCCACAACTGTTAGCCTCCGCCGCCGACCGTACCTCGTACTAGCGAAATGGTGCGTATTTGTTAATCGGTTCTACGGGATCAGCATAGTACAATGAGACTATGCGGAGACGTTGCAGAACGGTGGAAAGAAGCTATCGTGTTAGGATGTGCTCATGTCCATACCGGGAATGACGTTCCTCGATTTATTGGTGGGTTAGTGCAAACTGTCGAATGTATCTACTCGCAGCCATGAAACACGCCGTAAAAACTGCGGTTGCTAACCGGCAGCGGCCGGGGTTTTGTATCACGCCTTGTCAATGGCAATCGTTTCAAACCTTAGAGGAATCGCTGCTGTCAGTGAATGCAGGTCCATCTCAAATAATTTTCAAGCCAACAAGGAGAACTGTATTCAGTGGACGTCTGCAGCCGTGTACTTGGCAAAAGGCCATTGTTAAAAGCAGCACATAAAAATGCACTTCTTCAGTGGGTGTAACACACACGGTACACGACGTAAACCGGCTGGAAGCCTGTAGCGTGGTCTGACGAGTCGCGGTTTTGCTTCTTTCCGAACGGCACAGGGTCTCGAGTGCTTAGATGCCCCAGTCAGATGTTCAACCAGCAGTGTGCTGAGTTAGTTAGTTCCATGTTCCACAGAGCATTTGAATAACTCTTCTTTCGAAATTATGAGGGATGAGTCAGTTTAAGGGGCTCCGGAACGCCCTGTACTTGCAATGTTAAAATAACGCTTATAAATTACATCTTTCCTCACAAAGTATTTGAGGTAGGAAGTTGAACTTTTTACAGATTATTTATGGGAATATGGGCTACAACTTAACACAGGGATTTTACAAAATTTTAGTTCAGTTATTAAAGATGATTTTTTTTTTCAATTGTAATGAAAATTCACAACATTTTTTTGCAATTTTTTATTTATATATTCAGAAATATACAGTTTTTTGGAAAAAGGCTGTGTTAAATTATGCAGAAGGTACTGTGTAACATTTACTGAAAGTCTGAAACAAATATGTTTGGAAGATCCTTAGATAACATGTAATTAGTATGAGAAAATAAAAGTTTTGGGAATCGAGCGACAAAGATTGGATTAACTTTTTAGTGCATTCCAGGTCCATAGGATGGATTATCTTCATCCTCTGCAAACTCCTCCTCCAGCTTCCTCTTGTTCCTCCTCCTGTTTACTCTTGCTTGTATTTCTGGACTCTTTACAGCCCTGTCTGCAGCCCGAAGGCGTTCCTTGTCTAAAGCAAGCATCGCTCGTACCATGTTAGAACCTATCTTCATTGGCATATTTCTAAATACCTTGCACTTTACAATGTTGCCATCATTGAAAGTCGCAACAGCATCATACACACCAAAGTGAAGTGTTTCTATTCCAACAAATACAGTCTTGGGCATTCTCGACCATATAACACTATTTACACCTTCATTTGGGTTTTGAGTTTTTCCGTGAATACACTTTTTCAACAGTTCAGGTGCTGCTAAGTCTCTGAAAATAGGTTAGCCACAACACATACTTTATCTCACATCACTAAAATGTACCTGATGAACACGGACGTTAATAATAACACCATTTGACAGCAGTTTAACAGCGCCACAGTGGGTCACGCCCATGTAGAACACATTTCAAAAAAAATTTAAAAATAGTTGTAGTCTTCGGAATTGAATAAATTATATATCTATTAAAAGATAATAGTCTGCAGATTCAGAAAACGCAAAAAAAGTAAAAATTGAACTTTTCATGATTTTGAGCCTTTCCGGAGCCCCTTAACAGGATATGTACACATCATTAGTGATAACATTACGAACACATTACATAGAAGGAAAAAAATCGCAACACCAAGAATCAGTTGTGCGACATAAACGAAAACTGCTAGGCATGTTTCTAAATCTGAAAGTTGATGTCTACCGAGCGAGGTGGCGCAGTGGTTAGCACTGGACCCGAATTCGGGAGGACGACGGTTCAACCCTCGTCTGGCCATCCCTGAATTAGATTCTCCGTGATTTCCCTAAATCGCTCCAGGCAAATTCCGGGATGGTTCCTTTAAAAGGGCACGGTCGACTTCCTTCCCCATCCTTTCCTTATTTCGATGGGACCGATGACCTCGTTTTATAGTCCCCTCCCCCAAATAAACCAACCAGTCAATCAAAGATGAAGTTTATTCAAGTCTCGCACCAATCGCATTTGAGCAGCAGTTGGCACCACAGTGACACAACGTACTGCTACAAATCGGTTACTTCAAAGACAGCTCCGAGCCAGACACCCTGTAGCGTGCATTCCACTTACTCCAAACCACCGTCATTTCCAATTTCAGTGGTTTCAAGCGAGAGCTCATTAAAAGGCAGAGTGGAGGACAATTGTCTGATGAAAGACGGTTCTGCCCCGGTGCTAGTTACGGCCATATGTTGGTTTGAAGGAGACCAATTGAGGGCTTGCAACCATATTGTCTGTGTACTAGACAAACTGGACCCACGCCTGGCCTATATCTCTGACATCGATCTGTTGTAGAATTTTAGAACATGTTTTTTGCTCGCGTATCATGTCATTTCTGGAAACCCAGAATCTACTCTGTACGAATCAACATGGATACCGGAAACATCGATCGTGTGAGACCCAAATCGCTTTATTTGTTCATGAGACCCAGAAAATATTAGATACAGGCTCCCAGGTAGATGCCATTTTCCTTGACTTCCGGAAGGCGTTTGATACAGTTCCGCACTGTCGCCTGATAAACAAAGTAAGAGCCTACGGAATATCAGACCAGCTGTGTGGCTTGATTGAAGAGTTTTTAGCAAACAAGACACAGCACGTTGTTTTCAATGGGGACCCGTCTACAGAGGAGTGTTATGGGACCATTGCTTTTCACAACATATATAAATGACCTAGTAAATAGTGTCAGAAGTTCCATGCGGCTTTTCGCGGATGATGCTGTAGTATACAGAGAAGTTGCAGCATTAGAAAATTGCAGCGAAATGCAGGAAGATCGGCAGCGGATAGGCACTTGGTGCAGGGAGTGGCAGCTGACCCTTAATATAGACAAATGTAATGTATTGCGAATACATAGAAAGAAGGATCCTTTATTGTATGATTATATGATAGCGGAACGAACACTGGTAGCAATTACTTCTGTAAAATATCTGGGAGTATGCGTACGGAACGATTTGAGTGGAATGATCATATAAAATTAATTGTTGGTAAGGTGGGTGCCAGGTTGAGATTCACTGGAAGAGTCTTTAGAAAATGTAGTCCATCAACGAGGGAGGTGGCTTACAAAACACTCGTTCGTCCTATGCTTGAGTATTGCTCATCAATGCGGGATCCGTACCAGGTAGGGTTGACAGAGGAAATAGAGAAGATCCAAAGAAGAACGGCGGGTTTCGTCACAGGGTTATTTGGTAAGCGTGATAGCGTTACGGAGATGTTTAGCAAACTCAGGTGGCAGACTCTGCAAGAGAGGCGCTCTGCATCGCGGTGTAGCGTGCTGTCCAGGTTTCGAGAGGGTGCGTTTCTGGATGAGGTATCGGATATATTGCTTCCCCCTACTTATACCTCCCGAGGAGATCACGAATGTAAAATTAGAGAGATTCGAGCGCGCACGGAGGCTTTCCGGCAGTCGTTCTTCCCGCGAACCATACGCGACTGGAACGGGAAAGGGAGGTAATGACAGTGGTGCGTAAAGTGCCCTCAGCCACACACCGATGGTTGGCTTGCGGAGTATAAATGTAGATGTAGATGTGCAGATGTAGATGTGCAGATGTAGATGTAGAATTATGGTCTGGGGTGCGATTTCTTATGACGACAGGAGGACTCTCATGGCTATCCCACGCACCCTGACTGAAAATTTGTACGTCTTGTGAGTCGACCTGTTGTGTTGCCATTCATGAATAGCGTTCCTGGGGGTGTTATCACAGGATAACGCTCATCCACATTCAGTTATTGTAACCCAGCATGCTCTACAGTGTGTTGACATGTTGCCTTGACCTGCTCGATCACCAGATCTGTCTCCAGTCGAACACATGTGGGGCATCATTGAACGACAACTCCGCCGTCATGCACAAATAGTGTTAACCGTCCCTGTATTGGCCGACCAGATGCAACAGGCATGTATGTCCATTCCACAAACTGACATGCGGTGCCTGTACGACACAATAAATACACGTCTGCATGCCTGCATTCAACATTCTGGTGGTTACACCAGTTTTTAATATACGGGCGTTCCACATTTGCAACGGCTTATCTCGCGCTTACATTGACCTGTGATCTTTCCATGTTAATTACTGAAATATGTTACCTAGACAAATGCATTCCCGAAATTTTTTTACTCTGTATTAATGATTTTTTGATATTGCGACTTTTTTCCATTAGTGTGTTTTAACACTTCTACTTAATTATTATCTACTCGTCGGTAAGGTAATCCTCAAAACTTCGAAGACAGATGAACTGACTTATCAAAAGTGCATGACGTCTGATGTTATCTACAATCATAAGTAGAAGGTTAAAAAGAAAGTTTTGTCCACATTACTGAAACATTCGTAGATTGCATGGATCTTCATGAAGTGTGTGGTTTACAGTGAAAGTGATCGGTTCCAGTTTTTAAACATTTATTCTTACGTTCGTAACAGCTGATCAAACCCATAATGACACATTGCAAAGAGGCCAAATTGTACAGTATGTCTTCGTAAAACAACTGACTAGTTCACAAATCAAGAAACATACTTTTTCACAACTTTAAATCTTACTGAAATAATATTCAAGTAACTAACACAGGATACACTTAGAGATATCAGCTCAAACTGCCCGTCCCAGAAGCCTCGCTGCTTCCCTATTTATATATTCTAAATAATGGATGGTCACTTGGACCATTATTACTTAATAATGACAACCTATTTTTAATAGAATTTACAATTAAAAGTTCCAAAGCTAAGATGTTCTGATTACACGGAATAATACGTCTAAAATTACAGAATCGAATAATATGTGAAATTTATAATGTAAAAACTTCTTTAAATGTGACAATTCCATCTAAATATGAGTACAATAATGAACTTCACAAAATTAATGAATACACGCTAACTACACAACGGCTCACATTCCTAACAATAATTGAAACTAAGAGGGTAAAACGAAACAGGTTTTGATTGATAGAATTTGTAACAGATGCCTAGAATTTTATAATTAGGCGTATATCTGGTTACAACAATACGAGTTTAATTAATAAAGTCACTAAGACGAAATGTTCTTTACAGCTACATTGTAAAACTACATTGTAAAAGTCCAATTATTTGAATAATTACAGTTGGTGATTAATACCGTATTTTTATTCCTACCATTTTCACTAATTCAAGTCTTTCCCATTACTACAATGAATGCCACAGTTTGTTAAAATACATCGTCGTTTGTTTTATTTTGTATTAGTGTCTGCTAATGAGTCTCCAATTTAGTGTCATTTTTATGAAATTCACGAATCACCACAATACCAATCATTTTAAAGTGAGGTCTTGTACTACACGATGTCAGGGAATCGAAGTTTTCATTAAGTCTTTGTATATTAGGTATACAGTGTTTTTAGTTAGTGGATGGTTTAGTTCTGGCCGTAGACGGTTCTGTGATTTCTGTGATGTTTTGAGGGTGTTTTCGAACCACTATTTGTATCCACTCAATTACATTACCGTGAATATAAACCAAGAGATTTATTCCAACATCCTCGGTGACCAAGTGCTGTTCTTTCTTCTACATATTCATGATACGTATGCCGTGTACATTCATGTCTTCCAAGATACACTCACGTCTTCCAAGGTGACGACAAACATGTTCACAGGGCTACCGTATACGCGTCAGGTCCTCGAACACTTAGGCATCCTATTGCACCTCGATTGGCCCTTAAAGAAAATTTTGGGCCTTTTTGGAACAGCAGACGAAATTTGGTAACGTTACTCAGGGTCGGTATGAGAACATTTTTCCCCCGTTTACTGTTAATTTCTTTCGATTATGTATATTTAACATTTTTGTTGTTGTTGTGGTCTTCAGTCCTGAGACTGGTTTGATGCAGCTCTCCATGCTACTCTATCCTGTGCAAGCTTCTTCATCTCCCAATACGTACTGCAGCCTACATCCTTCTGAATCTGTTTAGTGTATTCATCTCTTGGTCTCCCTCTACGATTTTTGCCCTCCACGTTGCCCTCCAATACTAAATTGGTGATCCCTTGATGCTTCAGAACATGTACTACCAACCGATCCCTAATTCTTGTCAAGCTGTGCCACAAACTCCTCTTCTCCCCAATCCTATTCAATACCTCATTAGTTATGTGATCTACCCATCTAATCTTCAGCATTCTTCTGTAGAACCACATTTCAAAAGCTTCTATGCTCTTCTTGTCCAAACTATTTATCATCCATGTTTCACTTCCATACAAGGCTACACTCCATACAAATACTTTCAGAAACGACTTCCTGACACTTAAATCTATACTCGATGTTAACAAATTTCTCTTCTTCAGAAACGCTTTCCTTTTCATTGCCAGTCTACATTTTATATTCTCTCTACTTCGACCATCATCAGTTATTTTGCTCCCCAAATAGTACAATACTACTTTAAGTGTCTCATTTCCTAATCTAATTCCCTCAGCATTGCCCGTCTTAATTCGACAATATTCCATTAACCTCGTTCTTCTTTTGTTTATGTCCATCTTATATCCTTCCTTGAAGACACTGTCCATTCCGTTCAACTGCTCTGGGTCCTTTGCTGTCTCTGACATTTTAACATTTTTAAGGAATTTAAAAGTTTTAATTTCAAAAAATAATGTATGCACCATTTTCTCAGAAATTATTCAAGAGATTTGTACAAAATTTTCTCTGTTTAATCTCTCTGTATATATCAAGTCCCTCTCACGAGGTTTTTTGAACAGAACAATTTTAATAATTTTTAATTATAATTCAGTACGTATAATACAAAATTCATGCAAAATTCCAAGCGCTTGGGCTCATATCTCAGCTTACACTCAGAATTTCAAAATTTTCTTTTAAGACAATATTTATTGAGGATATAGAAATAAGTGTACAACATTTCATAATTCTAGCCCTAATAGATTCTCAGAAAAAGTTACATAGACTCTGAAACATACAAATTTCGCGAAATGCAATTTAAAGTTCAACCTAACATTTTTTCTTATTTCATATCTTCAGAAAACCCCAGATTTATACTCAGACTGCTCTTTCACTTCAAGTCTTTTCTATCTTAAAGCCCATTATCTCTAATACTTTCATACTCCATAGTTTCCCATCATTAAATACGTGGACCGCTCCACAAGTTGCAATTCTCGATAAAATTCGTCAGTAACACATGGTAAAACAAGAATTGCTTTTCCATAGACAAAGCAGCTGGATTGTTATTGTTTTTAAGATACGGTGGAACCACAGATGATCTAAAAAACCATAGGGTATCACAGCCTTCTAGAAGCATATCGTGCAAGTTTACTTGAAAATAACCCATGGAATTGTCGTTCACCGAGCTAATATTGAAGCATTGCTTCAAAATGTGGGCACGGCAGGAAAGTCCCTGAATCCGCCCTTGGACACCTGACTGGAGCATGGATTCTAGCACTGGGCGTTGATAGCCCATTAGGAACTTAGCTACTATTTTAGTAATTACCAGGCACAATAAATTTATGTGGTTGTTTCATCCAGAAAATGTAGGAAAGTGAAACAATATTTTACATGTTTGCTCCAGAAGCGATTCGACTTTTATATTAAGGTATCTTCAGTGGATTTCATCGTGAATAATTTAGTTTTCTTTTTATATACGATATATGCAGATTAGAAAACAGTCCACGTCCTAATTTTTACGTAAATAAATTACTCCTTATAGTTATTCCTGGCCGACATCTGCATTTCGTTTTATGAGGGCATAGGTTAGATGTTAGAGACCGCGTTGTCAATCCACTTGTGACACATCGACACATTACATCACGCTCTTTCTGTTTTATAGTTTTCAAATTTCGTAAGCTAACTATTGTGAAACGCCACTACTAGTCTGGCACTAATCTGCTGATTTTCTTACTAGAAGTGTGGGTGATTTCTGTCGTCACTGTGTGCTCATCTCACAACTCTTTTCTTATTTGTTTACGCAAGTGCAGTTCACCTTATGAAGTATGTGACACGAACCTAACGACCGCTCACTTCTGTTCTCTCTCCCTTTGTATGTGTGTGTGTGTGTGTGTGTGTGTGTGTGTGTGTGTGTAAACGGCGAAACACATTTGAAGCGAATAAAACAGACTGCAACAAGAAAAGGGTGAACTTTCTGTCCATGTCAGAGAATTTTTATTCGAAATTTAGAGGCACATTGTACAGAATATGAGTACAGTCTTTACCAATGAACTCTCAACGTCTTCAATGTTTTTTCAATAAGGAACGTTTAGTTGCCAGTGTACCACTGCGGAGGCATGTTCTCCAGTTACCTTTACGACTGCTCTGCGCTGAGGATACTGCCGCATACTCGATTTCGCACAACGTTAAGTGAGCGTCAATTTTGTGAATAAAATTTTGTTAATATTTCTTGACGCTGTGAGCCGGACCCTTTCTCGAAACGTGGAACCGGGTTTTTTGCTGGCAGTGCTCTTAACGACACACAAGCGGACCGTGCCTATTCGCCATCACTGATTTCGTCCAAAGTTACGGTATATGCAGGGCTTGACTAGAAGTGAGAGTGATAGAAGCCTTAAGAAAAAGCGGGACGAGGCATGAGCCGTTTATGTTACCCTAGTCTGCCCAGGCAGTGTTTGGCGCAGCGGAAAGAGCACGGAATTGTAATCGGAGCATAAGCTAATCAGAAAGAACACTAAACAGCCAAGTAAAGTACCGCGGAAACTCTAGAGGGATTAAAGTTTCTTGTAAAAGTGAAATGGTTAAAGTACGTTGCGAAACGAAAAGGGAAATGTATCTTTTGCAAGGACAAGTAGATGTCCTGCAGTAGTTGCACACATCAAAAAGTGCTCCAAATTACTGAGAAAGGTCATTAGAAAAATCAAGGAACATGCACATAATGTCAGAAATCAGTAATTCCGACGTCAGACTTAAGGCTATATGGAATGTAGTGAAACGACAGGACAACCAGCCACAGAAGAGGATAATATCACTATTTAACTGACTGTGAGGGCTATAAATGATGAGTCACAAGTAGCAAATGTATCTAAAAATCATTTCTTAAACACAGCAGAAAGAATAGGGACAATCAGATCAAGCTAAAACTCACAGTAGTGTGTTGAAAAAGTAACTCTAACAAAATTCAGTCATACGAATGCATCACTAACTTCTCCTTCTGAAATTAAGAATATAATACGTTCTCTCAAAAATAAAAGCTCATCTGGTTTTGATGGTGTTTCCATTAGAGCAATAAAGATTTGTTCCCATATTATAAGCCCGGTCTTATCTAAAATTTGTAACGTATCACTAACTCAAGGCATTTTCCAGAGAGACTAAAATACGTCGTTATTAAAGTCTCCTTTGAAAAGTGATAAGAGAATGTAATGATTACCGCCCTGTTTCAGAGCTGACATCACTTTCCAAAATTCTTGAGAAGGTGATGTGTTCTACAGTAGTATCTCACCTTAGCAACAATAATATCCTCGGCAAATCGCAATGTTGAGAATTTCCTCACATTTAACTTTACCCCTCTAATTCAGCCCAGTGGTTGATACTAGTATTAGAGCAGTACTCCGGTATTAGAGCAGTACTCCGGTTCCTCTGCTAGTCTGCTTCTTATATCCTTCTTGCTTCGTCCACTTCGTCTGCAAATTGACCCCCAATTTTGATTTTAACTTTATCGGTAACCTAATTTTGCCACTCCTCATTACTTCCTCCTCTCTTTGATTCTTCCTCAGTTCAAATTCTCTGCTTAGTAGAACATTTCCTCAGTTCAACACGTCCTGTAATTCTTCCTCACTTTCACAGATGATAGGAACGTTATTAGCGAATTCTTTCGTTGTTGTCTTTTCATCGATGTGCAGGTTGATTTACAGGAGAGGACAAACTCATACCTCTTTTACGCGCTTTTTAGTCCGAAAATTTCTCTTTTGCTCTTCCGTTCTTATTGCTCCCTCTTCGTTCTTGTGCATTCTGTTTATTACCCATTTTATTATTAGAGCTTATACATGTTTTTTTTAAGAATTGCAGGCATTCTGCACCATTATTCTAGACAGCTAGACAGACAAATCTTGTGAAAGCATTTTGCTTTTTTTAAAGTCTGAACTGCCTCTTGTACCTTTACCTTTCCTAAAGCCGAACTGATTATCACCACTGTGAAATGAAATGTCATCGCACACCGTCAGTCCTGGTGGTCGGGTAGTAAGACGGGCGACTGTCAGGTTGGTAGCCCACCGTTGTCCGGGGCGACTCCAGATACATCTTCGGCCTGGAATCTCATTGAATGGAATAGAACTGTCTTCAGCGATGAGTTCCCCCGCGGACTGAGCCCCGAAGGGCAGCGGAGACATGTTTGGAGACTCCAATAACAGCGGGGGAATACCAACCTGATCGTCGCTCGTCTTACGACCCGATGACCGGGAGTGACGGTCTGCGGTACCATTTCTTTTCGTAGCAGGACCCCTTTGGTTGTCATCCGCGGCACCCTTACAGCACAGCGACACGTCGACGACATTCTACGCCACGCCGCCTTTAATGATAAGCCATTTTGGATTTACATTTCAGCAAGATAATACCCGCCTGCACACGGAGAGAGTTTCTACTGTTTGTTTCCGTAGTTTCCCAGAGCTCAGTTAGGGATACAGCAAAGGAAACACTCATGGGAAATCCAGTGGGCAAGAAAATATGGTTTGGAAAGGAATGTGCAGATGCCCTGGAAAGCAGAAAGGAAGCCAGGAACAAATGGCTGAAGGGGACAAATCTGGCACAGGTCAAAGAACAATTTGAGGAGGTCCGAAAGACTACACAAGCAATTCTGAGAAGAGCAAAGAGGAAATACATAAGGAGCATCATCACTGAAGCAGAAACAGACTTCAGAGGACAAAAGACTAGGGAAATGTTTCTGAAGGTGAAGTACCTCTGCAAAGGTCACCAGGCCAAGCAGAAGTTTGTCAAAGATTCCCGTGATAAGATCCTGACGAACGATAGGGGCATAGCTGAGAGATGGAAAGAGTACTTTCGACAGCTGCTAAATTGTGATGAACCCGAATTGCAGTTTGATTTCCAGTACCCAATTACAGCCGATGCAGACTACCCTGGATGAGATAAAAACCAGAATCAGACACCTTAAACAGAATAAGAGTCCAGGTGAAGATGGAATACAGGCTGAAATGATCCTGGCAGGAGGAGAGAAACTTCCAGAAAAAAATACACCGACTGATACAGGCAATATGGACCAAAGAAGAACTACCAGGAGAATGAAAAACAGCTCTGATTTGTCCAATACATAAGAAGGGCGACAAACTGAAATGCGACAACTATCGAGGAATCGCCCTGCTTAACGTCTGCTATAAGATCCTGACCAATTGCCTCATACATAGAATTCAGCCAGTGGCAGAATCGGTGATTGGGAAATACCAGGGAGGTTTCCGGCCAAGACGGTCAACAGTAGATCACATCTTCAGTCTCCGGCAGCTCACTGAGAAACAGGGTGAATATGGTAAAGATTTGCATATTTTATTCGTTGATTATAAGAAGGCCTATGATTGCATACATCTCAAGAGCCTGCTCAACTGTTTGAGTTTGGCATAGCACATAAACTCATCAATACGATAAAGATCTGTCTGAACGAAACACGTGCAAAGATGAAGATGAGAAATCGCGTTTGAAATTGTGACAGGACTCAGACAAGGAGATGGGTTGTCCCCTATCCTGTTCAACTTTGCCCTCGAGAAGATTGTACGCGAGACCTTCCAAGAGAAGGAAGGGATTGAAATCGAAGGAAAGAGACTGGCATACTTAGCCTATGCAGACGACATCTGTTTACTCTCTAGGTCGGAAGAGGAGTTGGAGCAAATGACCAAAGCACTAAAGGAGGCTGCCAGCAAATTTGGGCTAAACATAAACGAAGCCAAGACAGAGTACCTCGTCATGACGGGTGGTCATTGTCAGACTGCTGATCATCTACAATCACTGCAGGTTGGGGACCATTCCTACAAGAGAGTGCAACAATTCAAATACCTAGGGGCACTTTTCACTGAGAACTCGTCATGTGAAGCAGAGATCAATGCCAGAATACAAGCAGGAAACCGATCTTACCACAGCCTAGCACAACTGCTTCGGTCCAAATCTCTCTCCAGATAGTTCAAGATTCGACTGTACAAAACCCTGATCCAGCCTGTTGTTCTATATGGCTGTGAGACATGGATTATCCGGAAACAGGACTTCCGTAAGCTCCTTGTTTTTGAGAGAAAAGTGCTTCGGAAGATCTTCGGTCCGGTTCTGGATGCAGATACAGGGGAATGGAGGATCAGATACAGCCAAGAGCTTGAGGAACTATACCAGCAGCCCAACATAGCAGGAACTGTCAAAGCCAAACGAATGCAGTGGGCCGGCCATGTGGCCCGGATGGAGGATCACAGATGGCCTCGGAAGCTCCTGGGTTTCACACCTACAGGAAAGAGACCGCCAGGTAGACCCAAGAAGCGTTGGATGGATGGACTCCATGAAGATTTAAACCAAGTGTCAATAGATGTGGACGAATGGCGGATAGCAGCAATGGACAGAATACAGTGGAGGAAGAAACTTGTAGATGCGTGCGGTTCACTGGGCCTGATCACGTAGTAGTAGTAGTAGTAGTTGCCAAACCATACCTTGGCTATGTTTGTTGCCGGATCTCTCCTGAGCTGAAAACATTTGGAGCGTTATGGGCAGGCCCCTCCAACCATCTCGAGATTTTGACGATATAATACGCAAATTGGACATAATTTGGCACGGTATCCCTAAGGAGGACATGCAAGAACTCTGTCAATCAATGCCAAGCCAAATAACTGCTTGCTTAAGGGCCGGTAGTGGACCAACGCGTTATTGACTTGCTCAGTGTGTGAAGCTCTTTCCGCTGAATACGTCATCCAATTTTTATGAAATTGTTTTTGTCTTATAGTGTATAATTCTAATGTAATACCGTATTTCTGTCATTATATACATTTTCATACTAAGTCTTGTGACATAACACTCCGAAAAAACTCGTGGGGAGAGTCTTGTAATTGAGTACTTTTTGTGTAGATGCCACAGGTCACTAGAGACTACGTTGACGTGGTAGGTCACATGCATCTACAGTACTATTAATTTTTGTCTAATCCAAAAAAATGTATGCTTATTTTGTAAATAAAACTGCCTTTTCCTGCTGCTAGTTACTTTATTTATCCCATACGCGTTTCGCCTTTTCCTTTTGTAAGGCCTCATCAGTTCCCACTACAGTTTTGTTAGTTTTAGATTATTAAACAGTTCACGTCGCGATTTTTTGTAAAAAAGTAATTACTTACGATTTGCTGATCTGCGTTTCCTCACATCTGGTCTGGAGGTCGCACTATCACTTTTATTATTGCCATATAACCACAACTTTAGGTTCTGGCCTTCCTCACGCTGTCCACCATGTTTCTCACTCTTTTTTGTGGAGTAGTATTGTTCTTTTGTCACTCGATACAACAATTTCTCCTGACACTGCTTTTCACAACGCAAATATTTTGACTCCATTACGTGTTTCCTCCTCTTTGGTATGTGTACCTATTTGTTGCCAACCTAACGAAGTATATCTTCGAGACTAACTTCTATTCACGATTTTTTTTTTTAAACTTTGGCGACAGCTGATTTGACTTTTCGTTTCAATATTCTGTGGAGGGGTTCATGGTTGAGTGAGTGTAAAGTTGTTGGGTGCTATTATTATTATATTGAACAGTATTATCAAATTAATCCTTTTTGTGAGCTTTATTCTATTATTTTATCTATTAGTGTAAATAATGTATTGATTGGCATATGCACTTGGTCATTCGACAGAATTTTCCCTTCTGCTTTGGTTTTCTGTATGTGGTAATTTTCTTGCATGGTTAGGAGGTGCTTTTTATTGTTGATTGTAATTATTTTCATGTCATCTTCTCTAGTGGTTGGTTTGTGGTCATTTTCTCTTAGGTGTTCTGCAAATGTGGACTGGTTTGTCCCATATTTCCAGGCTCTCATGTGTTCTTTGTATCTGACATCAAATGTTCTACCTGCAGATCAGCAAATCGTAAGTAATTCCTTTTTTACAAAAAATTGCGACGTGAACTATTTAATAATCTAAAACTAACAAAACTGTATCGTTGAAGATCCCACTGATGATGCCTTACAAAGGGAAAAGGCGAAATGCGTATGGGATAAATAAAGTAACTAGCAGCAGGAAATGGCAGTTTTATTTACAAAACAAGTATTGATGGCCACACAAACAAACTTGTCCAAGAAATGCAGTTTGGGAACGGTGTATAAACATGTCCGCTGACAGTTACGTGAAACTTCAGTCAGTTGCTAGAAAAAAAATGCCGAACTTTCGACACATGTTTTATGCATTAAAATGGACATTGCTTGTAGCTATAAACCCTGACAGCACAAGTGAACTTCGGGTACTGAGACCTGGTATTTACTATGGCGATCAAATTCATCATATTACACTGATAGCATGCACAAGTTGGATTTGTGGAATACTTGGGCTATTAGGTTGGTGCATAACTTTCGGAACGTTTTTGTTTTGGATGTTGGTATTTCGGTTGATGTGGATTTAATTATTGATTGTCGTTTTTTATTTGTAGTTCACTCCTGCTATCTGAGTTTACATATGGCCAGTTTCTCAGATAGTGAGTCGAGCTGTGGAAGCTAGAAAATGGAGTGCCGTATGGAGAACTCGGAACATTTCCGACATATTCTTCTGTTTGTGTACAGTAGAGGGGTGACATCAGAGGAGCCCAAAAACATTTGCGCCGTGTGTGGGAATAATGCCACTGGACAGAGCATGAAAAGAAAATTGTTTTCTCGCTTAGAGGAGGATCGTTTTGACATTGTGACTCTCCATGAACCTTCGGGTTCGATGAACATCGTTGAAACGCATTAATCCAAGATGATACTCGTCAGTGTGCTCGAGAATTGGCAAATGTGATGAACTATGATCATTCTACTATAGTGCAACATTTGCATGCAATGGGGAAGGTTCAAAAACAAAGTGTATGGGCACCTCATGCACTAAACCGAAATCACGAAGATCAGTGGGTAGACATATGTGCAGCTCGGCTTCCGTATCATTAACTGACTCTTGAACAACGCCGGCCTTTTCTACCCTGCATCGTTGCCGGTGACGACATATGGTAACTTTATACTAACATAAGGGAAAAAAGGAATGGCTGAGCCCAACCAAAGCAGCAACTCCACCTACAGTGACCTTCTCGCATCTACAAACGATGATGTTCTGAATTTGGTGGAACAGCGACATTGTGGTATGCGTCGAATTGCTTCCCCGAGGTGTAACTGCCGGCCTCTGTGGCCGAGCGGTTCTAGGCGCTTCAGTCCGGAACCGCGCTGCTGCTACGGTCGCGGGTTCGAATCCTGCCTTGGGCATGGATATGTGTGGTGTCCTTAGGTTAGTTAGGTTTAAGTAGTTCTAAGTCTAGGGGACTGATGACCTCAGATGTTAAGTCCCATAGTGCTTAGAGCCATCTTTTTTTAGGTGTAACTATCACTGCTGAAATTTATTGTCGACAACTGAGACGTCCTGCAGACGCAGTTCAAGAATGACAACGAGGAAGACTGCGTGAAGTTATACTACTCCAAGACAACACCCGCTCGCATTCTGCTACACTGACAAAAAACATTGTAGAGGAGTTGGGTTGGGAAGTCATTCCGCACCCATCTTGTTCAAAAAAAAAATGGTTCAAATGGTTCTGAGCACTATGGGACTCAACTGCTGAGGTCATTAGTCCCCTAGAACTTAGAACTAGTTAAACCTAACTAACCTAAGGACATCACAAACAGCCATGCCCGAGGCAGGATTCGAACCTGCGACCGTAGCGGTCTTGCGGTTCCAGACTGCAGCGCCTTTAACCGCACGGCCACTTCGGCCGGCATCTTGTTCACCTGATCTTCCACACTCAGATTTTCACCTTGCCTCTCTATGTCGAGTAGCCTTCAAGGAAATTCCTTTCAGGATGCAAATGCGCTCCGAACATGACTCCACGAGTGTTATCCTCAAAACCAAGCGACATCTACAGTCGCAGAATCTAAAAGTTAGCCATGCGATGGCATACAGTTGTGAATAGTGAAGGAGAATGTACACTACTGGCCGTTAAAATTGCTACACCAAGAAGAAATGCAGATGATAAACGGGTATTCATTGGACAAATATATTATGCTAGAATTGACATGTGATTACATTTTCACGCAATTTGGGCGCATAGATCCTGAGAAACCAGTACCCAGAACAACCACCTCTGGGCGTAATAACGGCCTTGATATGCCTGGGCATTGAGTCAAACAGAGCTTGGATGACGTGTGCAGGTACAGCTGCCCATGCAGCTTCAACACGATACGACAGTTCATCAAGATTAGTGACTGGCGTATTGTGACGAGCCAGTTGCTCGGTCACCATTGACCAGACGTTTTCAATTGGTGAGAGATCTGGAGAATGTGCTGGCCAGGGCAGCAGTCGAACATTTTCTGTATCCAGAGAGGCTCGTACAGGTCCTGCAACATGCGGTCGTGCATTATCCTGCTGAAATGTAGGGTTTTGCTGGGATAGAATGAGGGGTAGAACGACGGGTCGTAACACATCTGAAATGTAACGTCCACTGTTCAAAGTGCCGTCAATGCAAACAAGAGGTGACCGAGACGTGTAACCAATGGCACCCCATATCATCACGCCGGGTGACACGCCAGTGTGGCGATGACTAATACACGCTTCCAATGTGCGTTCACCGCGATGTCGCCAAACACGGATGCGACCATGATGATGCTGTAAACAGAACCTGGATTCATCCGAAAAAATGACGTTTTGCCATTTGTGCACCCAGGTTCGTTGTTGAGTACACCACCGCAGGGGCTCCTGTCTGTGATGCAGCGTCAAGGGTAACCGCAGCCACGGTCTCCGAGCTGATAGTCCATGCTGCTGCAAACGTCGTCGAACTGTTCGTGCAGATGGTTATTGTCTTGCAAACGTCCCCATATGTTTACTCAGGGATCGAGACGTGGCTGCACGATCTGTTACAGCCATGCGGGTAAGATGCCTGTCATCTCGACTGCTGGTGATACGAGGCCGTTGGGATCCAGCACGGCATTCCGTATTACCCTCCTGAACCCACCGATTCCATATTCTGCTAACAGTGATTGGATCTCGACCAACGCGAGCAGCAATGTCGTGATACGATAAACCGCAATCGCGATAGACTACAATCCGACCTTTATCAAAGTCGGAAACGGTACACATTTCTCCTCTTTACACGAGGCATCACAACAACGTTTCACCAGGCAACGCTGGTGAACTGCTGTTTGTGTATGAGAAAGCGGTTGGAAACTTTCCTCATGTCAGCACGTTGTAGGTGTCGCCACCAGCGCCAACCTTGCGTGAATGCTCTGAAAAGCTAATCATTTGCATATCACAGCATCTTCTTCCTGTAGGTTAAATTTCGCGTCTGTAGCACGTCATCTTCGTGGTGTAGCAATCTTAATTGCCAGTGGTGTAGTATTGTTGACTAAAGTCTCTGTTGTGTGTAACTGTTGTGTTTATTAAAATTATGGAAAAACGGTACGAGCTTATGCACCAGTCAAACATATTGAACAGAGTCTTACATTATACTGATGTCACACTGCATTGTTTAATCGCAAGCCATCCAAAGAGAGGGATATGCGTGGAAACAGCCTGTTCACAACCTAGGAACTGTTTCCAGAAAATTTGTCGACAGAAGACAGGCTCACCATGTGCAGGTTGTTGATATTTGCCAGAAATTTGTATGTCTAGGCAAGAGGTGTATGCGCCACAGTAGTGGCTGTGGGTTGCTGAGAGTATGCAGCAGAAGGGGAGAAAGAGAAGGAATGTAGGAAAGAGAATGCAGCCCGAGGCAGAGTTTGTGTACTCCGCAGAGGTTTGCGTTATCCGGCTGCCGCCTCTGTGCTGGAGGGATCTGGAGGCGGCCTCCACCCTCGCCTCGGCCTCCAGCCTCGCCTCCAGTGCTCCAGTGACCCCTTTTTCCAGGATCAGCGCCCAGCCGCCTCGCTGCACACAGCCGCATCCCGCTGACGTCTCTCTCCCTGGCTGCTGCTCCACTTCGCCCTCAACTGCTGAGGCGGGCAGCTCTGCGAATGTAATATTGTGTTCCGCGCCGTATAAGGGCGCCTCGCGCACTGCGGCGGGACGCCGAGACATCAAACGCCGACCCAGCGCGGGCAGACAGCTAAACCGCTCCCTATCCTGTCACGACTAATGCCCACTGTTCCCTCAGCTGGAAAGGCCTGATTCTGAAACCAATGGACGACCAATGACGTAAAAACGAAGAAAGAGAACCACGTCTTCACCCTCATTTTTAGCTTACCGTGTCCTTTTCTTAAAAATGGATGTTGCACGAAAAAAGACAAAGACTGTTAGTTACATGTTTCGTAAGTCATTTTAATGATTCTTTTATCGAAAATATGAGGAGCGACTTAGTTTACAGAATATATCTACGTGATAAGTGTTAACATTAATTAGTCTTACTCGCACAACTGAAGTTAACAAAGGCTTTAATAGTTATTTATTTCTACATCTACATCTACATCTACATCTACATCCATACTCCGCAAGCCGCCTGACGGTGTGTGGCGGAGGGTACCTTGAGTACCTCTACCGGTTCTCCCTTCTATTCCAGTATCGTATTGTTCGTGAAGAGAAGGATTGTCGGTATGCCTCTGTGTGGGCTTTAAAATCTCTGATTTTATCCTCATGGTCTCTTTTCGAGATATAAGTAGGAGGGAGCAATATACTGCTTGACTCCTCGGTGAAGGTATGTTCCCGAGACTTCAACAAAAGCCCGGAGGGAGGTATTGAGCGTCTCTCCTGCAGAATCTTCCACTGGAGTTTATCTATCATCTCCGTAACGCTTTCGCGATTACTAAATGATC
Source organism: Schistocerca cancellata (assembly GCF_023864275.1). Classification (NCBI taxonomy): domain Eukaryota; kingdom Metazoa; phylum Arthropoda; class Insecta; order Orthoptera; family Acrididae; genus Schistocerca; species Schistocerca cancellata. Next base: position 868,403,898 of record NC_064627.1, on the reverse strand, counting down.
CTGTAACGAAGCGCGTTGCTCTCCGTTGGATCTTCTCTATCTCTTCTACCAACCCTATCTGGTACGAATCCCACACTGCTGAGCAGTATTCAAGCAGTGGGCGAACAAGCGCACTGTAACCTACTTCCTTTGTTTTCGGATTGCATTTCCTTAGGATTCTTCCAATGAATCTCAGTCTGTTTATATGATCATTCCATTTTAAATCACTCCTAATGCGTACTCCCAGATAATTTATGGAATTAACTGCTTACAGTTACTGACTTGCTATATTGTAGCTAAACGATAATGGATCTTTCTTTCTATGTATTCGCAGCACATTACACTTGTCTACATTGAGATTCAATTGCCATTCCCTGCACCATGCGTCATTTCGCTGCAGATCCTCCTGCATTTCAGTATTTATTTATGGGCTGCCAATTTTTAAATAGAAATTCGTCCGTGGAATGTACGAAGTTGTCCAGGAGAAATTGTGGTATCAACGATGCCACGGCATAGTTTCAAAGGTTGGCACTACCACGAGACACCGACGACAGCGCCCTCTAGCTGGTGCTGTGCAGCTCCACGAGCATCGCTACATGATGATGATGATGATGTTTGGTTTGTGGGGCGCTCAACTGCGTGGTTATCAGCGCCCGTACAATTACCCAATCTTTGCTCAGTCCAATTGCGCCACTTTCCTGGATGATGATGAAATGATGAGGACAACACAAACACCCAGTCATCTCGAGGCAGGTGAGCATTGCTACAGATTCAGCCCATTTCATCAGGTGCAGACAGCCAGGACACTTCGCTTCAACTTCGCACCACCTTGCAAGTTATGTAATATGTTTGCATATGTTTATCCACTAGTAAAGGTGCTTAAACAGTATTTTCAGTACCGAGAGATTACTATCTTTTCCTGCTCCTGTTCCTACCCACGCGCCGCCTCTCAGGCGGGATACAAAAGAAGTGATATTAGAATACATTTAAAACTTTTAAAATTTTCCCGGCGGATTGAGTATTCAAACAAATTTCGGGATTGCAGCCGGTCGTCGTCTAATTCCTCGCATGGTATTTCGACTGGACACCTGCCAGTCACCTTCAGGTGAGCCAGTGGCTGGCTCTGAGCACTATGGGACTTAACATCTGTGGTCATCAGTCCCCTAGAACTTAGAACTACTTAAACCTAACTAACCTAAGGACATCACACACATCTATGCCCGAGGCAGGATTCGAACCTGCGACCGTAGCCGTCGCGCGGTTCCAGACTGTAGTGCCTAGAACCGCTCGGCCACTCCGGCCGGTGGTGAGCCAGTCTTGGATGGTTCACATGAAGATCAATGACAGGTGCCCAGATGAATTATCATGCCATGAATTAGACGACAACCAGATACAAGCCCGAAATTCGTTTGAACATTTAAAACTTGGTTTGTAGCCTGTGAGACATTTTATAGTATTAGGCAAATGATCGATAATTTTTGTTGCTGCACTCTGAACTCCTTTCTGATCCATTGACAGCTTTCAATGGGTAATGAAGGTTTTTTTCCTCTAGTGTTGTAGATATGGACCTCACTGCTCTTCTTACATTGTGATGAATTGTTCATAACGAATATCTCTGGATAATATATGTAGTGTGACTGTGCAGTTAAAAGCATAACATCTTGAAGAGAGACCTACACGCACCGCGGATGAACAGTACATATTACTCTTATTGCCCGCTTTTGTACATTCAGTACATTCTAAGTGATGAGTTACCTCAGAAAATTCTTCCATAATACAAAATTCAGTAAAAATATGCAACTGTTGGTATGACTCCACTTATTGCGCAGAACTCTGTACAGTGTTGTTTTATCAAAAAATAGGGAGAGTTCATTTTACAGAACCACTTAATAATTCTTTAAAAAAAGATCGTTAACGCTCTCTCTTCTGTTGCTTTCTCTTTAATGGGCTTTATTATGACACTAATATAGTCTGCAAAAAGCACCAATGCTGCTTGTTGAATGTTAATGGAATGTCATTCACATATATAAGGTAAAGGAATGGACACAAAATTCAATCCTTTGGGACTTTCTTTCAACGATGTATATATTATCCAGCACAAATTTTTGAATTCTGTTTGTTAACTATGATTCAAGCTAATTTTGTGAAAAAAAGAAAACATACCTTTAAGTTAATAACCTAACGAAAGGTCATAAAGCAGTCTGTGTTGTAACCTTACACCCCCAATTCGCTCTATACTGCATGGACATTTGCGGTCGCAAATTTTAATGAAGGAAATCATATTACATTTTCACTGCTGGCCATTAATACTGGAACAGCAGAAAGGACAGAAAAATAACTATATTTTACTTATTGTGCTTATACAATATAGTAGGGATAAAACTGGATTAAATTTGTTTATGATTTAGGGGTATAAGGGGTACAAATTTTAGAACATCAAGTTGACGTCTCCAGTGTTCACACCGACTCTAACCCAGCTCGAAAACAGAGTTGATCTGAGCTTCGATGACAGATACTAGTACGTCAATGGATGCTGCTTCAACTCTACACAGAGTTTGTCAATATTAGTGAGTGGCTTGCCAGTCTGTCGGTAGCCTACGATCAGATGCTTTCAGAGTGTGAGGGAGCTGGAGAACGCGTTGACCAGGGCAACGTTCGCACGTCCCTCGTGTCTAAGTACGTCAGAGCAACACAGGTAGCATGTGGTCTTGCATTATGTTGTCGAAAGATAAGGTCACTTGCCACCACACGGTGCGTGGCGGAGGGTACCTCGTACCACAACTAGCATCTTCTCTCCCTGTTCCACTCCCAGACAGAACGAGGGAAAATGGCTGCCTTTATGCCTCTGTACGAGCCCTAATCTCTCTTATCTTTTCTTTGTGGTCTTTCCGCGAAATATAAGTTGGCGGCAGTAAAATTGTACTGCAGTCAGCCTCAAATGCTAGTTCTCTAAATTGCCTCAGTAGCGATTGACGAAAAGAGCGCCTCCTTTCCTCTAGAGACCCCCACCCGAGTTCCTGAAGCATTTCCGTAACACTCGCGTGATGATCAAACCTACCAGTAACAAATCTAGCAGCCCGCCTCTGAATTGCTTCTATGTCCTCCCTAATCCGACCTGATAGGGATCCCAAACGCTCGAGCAGTACTCAATAATAGGTCCTATTAGTGTTTTATAAGCCGTCTCCTTTACAGATGAACCACATCTTCCCAAAATTCTACCAATGAACCGAAGACGACTATCCGCCTTCCCCACAACTGCCATAATTCTTCCATGTCCATCGTACCGGAAGTAAATGAAGTCGATTCATTTACTAAGTGGGATGCTAACAACTGCTTATCTGCTCTTTCTAGTAAGAATACTCTCCTAGCGCCGGCCGCGGTGGCTGTGCGGTTCTAGGCGCTCCAGTCCGGAGCCGCGCTTCTGCTACGATCGCAGGTTCGAATCCTGCTTCGGGCATGGGTGTGTGTGATGTCCTTAGGTTAGTTAGGTTTCAGTAGTTCTAAGTTCTAGGGGACTGATGACCACAGCAGTTGAGTCCCATAGTGCTGAGAGCCATTTGAACCAACTCTCCTAGCCTTCTTGACCGACTTTTTAACTTCCATAACCATAGTCATAATGACAACATTATGGTCACTAATCCCTGTCTCAACACTGACACCGTCGATGAGGTCTGGTCTGTTCGTGGCTACCAGATCTAAAATATTTCCATTACGCGTTGGCTGTCGATTTAGCTACTCAAGACAGTTTTCGGATAATGTGTTCAAAAGTAATTCACACGACGGCTTGTCTGTACCACCTGTAATGAATCCATAGACATCCCAGTCTATACTAGGTAGGTTGAAGTCGCCTCCGACTAATATAGCATGATCCGGGTACGTCTGCGATACAGAGTGTAGACTCCCTTTGAATGATTCTAGAACTGTCACGGTGGAACCTGGTGTCCGGTAATAACAGCCAACAATTAACTTTATTTCCCTTATCCGTGTAAAACGTGTCCAGATAACTTCACAATCACACTCTACTTCGACCTCAGGAGACACAATATTTTTATCAACTGCAGTGAAGACACCACCTCCTACGGTGTCTAATCTGTCTTTCCGATACACGTTCCAACCCTCACTAAATATTTCAGAACTTCCTATCTCAGGGTTCAGCCAGGTCTCAGTCCCGAGAATAATTTGCGCTCGACACTCTTCCTGGAGGGCAGTAAATTCAGGAACTTTATTCCGAACACTCTGAAAATTTACTGCTAATATCTTGATAACTGAAGTGTCTGTACATTGAGCGCGTCCTGATTTCCCTGCCTGCACGTCGACTGGTGAGTATTCATCAGGACACCTCGCACTACTTCCTAGCCTAAAAACCCCCCATGTGCACGCCATCATCATGATCAACGGCACGAGTTTCCTATTATTGCTGATAACTCCGAAAGGTGTTTATGCATAACAGAAACCTGCTTTACATAAAGTTCGACGAAGTACTGAAGCCATGTTTGATACATTTTTGGTTCAAATGGCCGGCCGCGGTGGTCTAGCGGTTCTGGCGCTGCAGTCCGGAACCGCGGGACTGCTACGGTCGCAGGTTCGAATCCTGCCTCGGGCATGGGTGTGTGTGATGTCCTTAGGTTAGTTAGGTTTAAGTAGTTCTAAGTTCTAGGGGACTTATGACCTAAGATGTTGAGTCCCATAGTGCTCAGAGCCATTTGAACCATTTGGTTCAAATGGCACTGAGCACTATGGGACTTAACATCTATGGTTATCAAACCCATAGAACTTAGAACTACTTAAAGCTAACTAACCTAAGGACATCACACAACACCCAGTCATCAAGAGGCAGAGAAAATCCCTGACCCCGCCGGGAATCGAACCCGGGAACCCGGGTGGGAATCGAGAACGTTACCGCACGACCACGAGCTGCGGACTGCTACATTTTTGTTTTGCGTTTTTTGTTTTATCTTTTTGTCGAGAAAATTGCGAATATATGGTAGATCTGTATTGTTTTCTTTATGTTTACTACAACATCCCTCTATTTCACATTAAAAATCAACAATTTGCGAATAAAATCTGAATGAAAGATTGACAGTTTCAATTTTACTATAAATACTGTTTACTTTTAAGCAACAGGCAGGAGGATAACTAAGTAGAAAAAAATGTTTCTTAGGGTGCCAAGCCCTTGATATATCCTCACTCTGTTTCTAGGCGTTTACCACTTACTTGCGGTTTTAGCGGCTTCTAGTGAAACACAAATCACATATTCGAAGAAAGTGATGGTTAGGACGTAACGTCCGATGCATGGGTAATGTAGGTACGGCCTTAACTGAACAAAGCTACTAGGAAAACTACCACAGTCTACCCTGGCTTACGATCGTCTACTGTAGCCTTTGGCAGTTTTACTAGTCCACTGAGATGCTGTACACGGTACACGAAGTTGTCAGAAAGGCCGACGTGCTGCCACAACTGTGACCAGACTTTCGTTGTTGCCACCACTGCCGGCGGCGCGCATCTCTCTATTGCTGCGACAATGCTGGCTCCAGACATCGTTAGACTATCTACGTGGATACGTTTTGCTGCAAAGAAACCCATTTTCTGCCTCAAGTCACGTGACGTATCTGTAAGATCCTGTACGGCCGACCGAACAATGTGTTGTTCCTTCGAACGCTACTCGCATGGGGCCGATTGGATGCAGCATGGCGTGGAATATATCCGCCTCCTGAAACATGGATTGCATATTCGCATGTCAGTCGTGGGATCCTGAGCCAACAATATATCACCCAACGATAAACTATAGTCTCATTTGGCCACGAGTCTACTGCGTTCGAATTCCGACACGATCTTCTCAGAAACGATCAACAATTAGATGTGATTTCTGAACGAGAAACCTGCTACGTAAGCTGTCCTTGTATATAGAATGCAGACGGTGTTAATCCTACCTATTTTGCAGGGTTGTGCTGAAATGTTAGTTTCATATCCGAATATTTCCATGTTGGACACTTCATGTCGCTCTGAAGATTTTTCCGTGGCATCTTTATGATGTTGCAATTTTAGTGGCCGACAGTATAATTGAAGGGTATAGTTCCGATATAGGAAACACGGGAAGTTAAGACTGTGACTGCGTGCCTAGTACCCATCGGATGGCCATGTTCGATCTAAATACAGTTTGGTTACTATCCACTTGAGTTAAACAGATAGAAGTATGCGAACGGTTTACACTCAGTCATTCAGATTGAACGAAATACAGAAATGTTGTTACTGACTCTTTGCCAAGTATTTCAGCCATAACAGATTCAGTTCATACTGTTATGTCTTCTGCACCACTTGTTAGCAGCAGACACAGTGGCTGCGCCAAAGACTGAGACAGCATGGAGTTTTACAATTATTTATTGAACTTTCTTTACAATTTCTCCCTCGTCGTCGCTGCCCAGCCCTGCGGAAACCTCCACCTGGCTGCTGCTGTGTAGATTCTCCGACAATGCGCGCGCCGGCCGTGGTGGCCAAGCGGTTAAAGGCGCTACAGTCTGGAACCACGCGGCCGCTACGGTCGCAGGTTCGAATCCTGCCTCGGGCATGGATGTGTGTGATGTCCTTAGTTAGGTTTAAGTAGTTCTAAGTTCTAGGGGACTGATGACCTTAGAAGTTAAGTCCCATAGTGCTCAGAGCCATTTTTTGACAATGCGCGCAGCGCGCACCGCTGATCGCACTCGGGAGCCTCAGGCCACCAGTGCTCCTCTGAAGCCAGGATGCCCTGTGGTTGAGATGAAGTCGTCGCCGCTCGGCGCCCCAGTACGGGCACACCCACGGAGCAGCGTGGCCACGAGGTCAGCTGCCGACGCCTGCTGTACCGGTGGCTGGGAAGCCATCAGTCGCGATGTCCACGTGGTCCCGTCATGGACGGACGACGCGCCGTGCGGCCGGGTTGCCATGAAGTCCGGGCGTCAGTCCCTGGTGGCGCCTGTGACCAACACCGCACTGCGCCCCATTCTGCTGGGAGTTCTAACTATAGTTTCGCAGCCATGGTGCCGACCGAACTCGGGCCGACCTCCAGAACTGAAGTTGACATGTGGCGGCGAACGGATGACTCCTGCGAGCTGGAACAGACTTCCGGAATCGTCACCTACGAAGATTGAACATTTGGACACGGACCACGTCCGCCCTCAGATCCGAACTGCTACCTAATGGCTTCTGTCTGTTTCTGCATGCACTCCACTATTCACATCTGGCAGGAAGACGTTTTTTACCCTCGGTGGTAGCTTTTTGTTATTACTCCCGCAGTATATTGTAGCGTAACTTAGTGTGCTCGCCTCTCTTCCCCTTACTCAGCACTCTCCAGGCTTCGCTCGGCGCTCGGTCTGCATGCGTCCTTGCATCAGCCTGTTGGTAGACTGCTGCTGTCAGCAAGACTTTCTGTGCATGCTTCCTTCGCAACGCCTGGGTCGCCCGTGTGGTGTGCCTCTGTTTTGCCATTCTCCACTGCGTGAAGCAACGCTTACTACATGTGGCCGCAACAGTACTCATGCTCGTCACTGTAGTTGACGTTTCCACTGCGATCAGGGCTATTTTTAATTTTCCCCATGAACACCATTAAAGTTTGCTTGAAATATCATATTGCAACAACAACTGTTATTTATTATGCACATGTGGTTATTGTATTTAACCACTTGAGCCTCTTACATCAGAGTGCTAAACCTTTGATAAATCCTTAATCACTAAGTTTTCATTCATATTATTAATAAATTTTCATCTTCTCATCAGATTTCCCCTACTTCCCTCGTCTATGTTAATCTGTCAGTTTACTCTGCCTGAAAAAAAGTTCAAATGGTTCTGAGCACTATGCGACTTAACTTCTGAGGTCATGAGTCACCTAGAACATAGAACTAATTAAACCTAACTAACGTAAGGACGTCACACACATCCATGCCTGTGGCAGTATTCGAACCTGCGACCGTAGCGGTCACTCGGTTCCAAACTGTAGCGCCTAGAACCGCACGGCCACTCCAGCCGGCTGAAAAAAAGTAAAATAAACAGAAGAGGAGAAAGAAACGAAATGAAACTTCACTTATTGAGAGGGATGTGATGTTTTTTACAGCCAAATTTACATAGAACGTGACAATACGAGCCCAGTTAGCCGTATGCCATTGCACCCTGCCGGCCTCTGTGGCTGAGTGGTTCTAGGCGCTTCAGTCTGGAACCGCGCTGCTGCTACGGTCGCATGTTCGAATCCTGCCGCGGGCAGGGATGTGTGTGATGTCCTTAGGTTAGTTAGGTTTAAGTAGTTCAAAGTCTAGGGGACTGATACCTCAGATGTTAAGTCCCTTAGTGCTCAGAGCCATTTGAATTTCGTTGCACCCTGTCTGACTTAGATGCATGCACTGATTCGGTTGAGGTGTCTGTCATGCCGTTTTATCCTCTCCTGAGGCAACCCGACCCACGACTCTTGTAACTGTTTCTTGATACTCTGCACAGTGGCACTGAGACGAGCAGAGATGGGCCCACGCATGTTCTACTGCGGGCACACATAGACATCTCACACATAAGCATCTTGTAGCTCACGGGAATACATCAGTATCATGCAGACAATTCATAGAGACATTTGACATGTGTGGACGAGCTATATATTGTTGATAAATGGCATCACGATACTGTCGTATGGCGGGTAACACATGAGACGCCTTTCGTGTCTGTTTTATCCATATTTCGAGAACACCGACAGGGTTTTCTCGACAATCTAGTCACACACGACAAAGCAAAGCTACAGCAGTATGATACAAAGAAAGGCTCCCGTGCAGATGGACCTGCTACACACCAGTGGTTTCTCCCGTCATTAAGGAATGTAAGATCTGAGAATGATCTCTTGGGAGAACGAAACCCGTTATCTAAAAATAAAAATATACAACTGAAATGCGATCATGATTGTGTTTATTAAATCAGTTATAATATTAATACAGGGGTCCATAAAGTCCATTTACAACTTAAAAATTTTATTACGCAACTTTTCTTGTTTCTGGAACATTAAACACACACAATGTGAGAATCTGGGGATCTGAACCCCCATGTGATTAGGGAACTTCACCGGGATAGTCCAAAAGTGAATGTGTGGTGTGAAATCATGTGAAACAGAATAATTTGTCCATTTTTCTTCATCGACTCAACAATTACTGCAGATGCTTACCTCGACCTTCTGACCGAATATGTAGCACCATAACTGATTGACTTACAACCAACTATCGTTTTCCAGCAAGATGGTGCACCACCACATTGGGGACTGCATGTTCGTCGGTTCCTCAATGAAACATTTCCAGGCAGATGGATTGGGCGAGATGGGCCGATTCCTTGGCCACCACGTTCGCCAATATTGGATGGTTTTTTATGGGGGTATGTAAAAGATATCGTGTATCAAACACAGATACGGAACATTGCTGACTTGAAGCAAGGGATTCGTAATGGCATTGCCACCACTGATGACGCTATGCTACAGCGAACATGGCAAGAATCGAGTACCGTCTTGATGTGCTTCGTGCAACTAAAGGCGCCCATATACAGATCTATCAAACACTGTCAAGAAAACTTTTGTAAACACTGATTGCAATAAAAGAAATTTTGTTAAAATATTTCAACAACTGCCATTGTAATAAAATTTTGAAGTTGTAAAGGGACCTTATGGACACCTTGTACATCGCTGTGTGAGGAATGTTCCAAAAACTTTCATTCGGCATGTAAAGTCACGCTTTCGAATTTTGCGGTCACCAATAGTTAGCATTTATTAATTTGCAGATATGTTGTAGGTGTTGACGTACTTTGCGCTCTAAAAATGTTCTATTAGTGCCATTCTGGTAACGCACTCACGTCCAAGCAGTATTCAAGCTCATTCCATACCTTACGTAGCAAAATTCTGGCAAAAGTCATCTCCCGCAATGTAACATGTCACAACTACTATCTGGACGGAAACCCACTTATTTTTAAGACACCATGTGATTTTCGTATTACTGGCCTCTTGAATTTATTAGCGGAGCTTATGCACTTAAGGGACAAGACTACTGCATCGGCATAAGGCTTCTCAAATACACTGATGAACAAAAAAAAAAAAAAAAAAAAAAAGACCACTGCCGACCGCGACGCTGTATGCCGATTGGTGGCATTGCGGGCACGTGACGCGTTAACAAAACACATGGATGGTGTATCACCCTGGCAGAGATATGGCCGGAAAATGGGGAAATTCATTGAGATATGCTCCAATTCACGTACTACTGTCGGGAGCAGGATAGTGAAACTACCACAAGGTGCTAAGTGGTTGGGTGTCCACGTCTCTTCACATAACTTGGGGTTCGGAGGCTTGTCTGCTCTGTAGTAGGATAGATGGTGATCTGTGGCATCTCTGCCGAAAGAGCACAATGCTGGTGCATGCACAAGGATTTCGGAGCACACCGTTCATCGTACATTGTTGAACGTGGACCTCCACAGCAGACCACCCCTATGTGTTCACATGTTAATCGAACGACATCGTTGATTACGATTTGCAGTGAGCACGGGACCACCGGGATTCGACAGTCGATCAATGAAAGCGTGGCGACTCTTTGGGTGAATCACATTTTCTGCAGTAGGACGATGGTCGTCTCCGCAAACGCCATTATCGAGGTGAACGGTGGCTCGAAACGTGCAGCTCGCCACGGACGGAGGCTGGTGGCAGCAGTATTATGCCATGGGAGATGTTCTACTGCACCTGCATTGGACTTGTGGTATTAATAGAATATAAGCTGTCAACTGCGAACCACTTCCATCCCTTCATGCTTTTTGTCTTCCCGATGGCGATGTGATGTGTCAGTAGTATAATTGTCCTTGTTGTAAGACGTCGTGGTCTCCTGACCTTCATTGCTTACATATTCCGCTCTCACAATCATATTCCGCACATCAAGACGCTTCATTCGAACCCAAACTCGATAAGATAAAGTCAATGTTGTATGAATTCATGTAAATGATATGAAAATAACAAGTAAATCTTAAGTGCGCACTGTGGTTGAAATACTCGAGGCTGGTGTACACACACACACACATTCAAGACATGATGGTCACAAAAGCTTTTAGTTCGAGAGAGGCAAACCGCACGCCACGAGGCCAATCCCTTCAGAGGACGAGTCAACCTATCTACGTTGGCCGCCCATAGAGCAGACAGCGTTTCCCCGAGTGAAAGGGAGAACGACCCCGTGTTCGGCTTAAAAGCAAATTCCGCTACATTGTGTGGGAGCGCCCAGCCTACACATTCTTTACGAACATAGCACGAAGTTTCAGAGGTTTTCACAGGGAGACAGCAAACGCCAAACACCGATGCTACAGATTTCCGGATTCGTCGCCTTAAACGAAACGTCATTCTCCCGTTTTAGAAGAGCAATGCTGATTGGCAGACGATATTCCTGACGCCTTGAGCTGAAGGAGTAATGGTAGAGACTGAAAGATGTACCCCTTCACGTCTGGCACGGAGAGTGGTCGCTTTTGGAGCGACAACACGTAATGAGAGCTTGTGCGCTCGTACGTGTACTCAAAGAGTGAGGAACAAGTCTCTCCTCAGTACTTCACTGGGAGAACACCTGTGTCGAGAGTGAATCGGAGTGCGACTCTATATTGAGTCCTTGCAATTAAGCGTTGTTCACTGTGTTGGCCGCCACACTTATTGTGCGGTGTGACTGGACAGGGTTATAGTTAAACGCCTGCGAGCGAATTTTTGAGTGGCATCACGGTGGACTGGTTATCTGACCGGTGTACCACGCCAATAGTTAGACTAGGGGACGAATAGGAGTCCTTGACTTCATCAAGGCGTAGGGAGAGTTTGATTGGCGAAGGTCAATCCAGATAGAACGAGAGTTATCTTATTTGTCAGCAGCGAGCAGCGCAGACAGCAGTCATCGCAGCTTCCAGTATTGTGCGCTACAGCTCTTGCGAGCCCCATATTTCCTCCACAACAGTACACTTCACTGCATTTCACACGCGACAGCCTTAACCGTACCTAGCAACATTATAACGGATAATTATTCAAGTTGAGTAGGCGCGGCTCTCAGCCATTCTGCCAAGTCAATAACAATCTTAAACTTTGTATAGAAATATCATTTGCGAATCCTGTCCTTAAGAGGTAACTTCACATTCCGAAAAGAACCCGGAAATAACTTGTTCAGTTCATAACTAAAATTGCCATTGTGATTTCTCAGAATTTAAAAAAAAATTCGTTAGTTTCATGTTTTTCTTACACTAACTAGCACTGCTCCAGTACCCAGGTATCCCACTAGTTACGTAAAAATTTTTGTGAATTTTGTGTCATTTCCTTACAACGGACGACTCCAGAAGATATTTATTGCTCAAAGTTTTTCAGGCTCTTTAGAACGTTAGGAGCGTCTGTCTGACTTCTGTAGTAGTGTGGGGGTGGAAATTGCATCTTGCAGGAGCCACAGGGTAAAGGGTACATCTCAGATTAATCCGCTGCGCAGAATGACAGAATAGCACCCACACATCGCTCACAGTGTCTCGAGGCAGAAGCATTCTACAGTGGTTTGAGGAACATTATAGCGAACTCACTTTGATGTCTTGGCGACCAAATTCGCGTGGTGTATATCTTATATATCCCATCTGGGTCGATATCGGGTACCGTCACCACGTACGTAAATCAGCGGCCCGTTATTTATGCGAATTGCATGACTTTTGCGTAGACATCTAATGCCACATACCTTTACAAACCTACGAACAAACTGTCGGATCCCTGATGCGCAGAGTGAGTGATTTATTTCGTTCCAAAGACTGACAAATAAGCTATTAAACAGTTGCTCATAATGTTTTGGCTCATCAGTGTACATCTTAGGCACCTGCAAACGAGATCTTCATCAAGGCATCAAATTGTAAGAGGTATGTATGGCTTTGGCTGAGAACGTGTGGGAACCGCGCCAAGTTTACTTCCTCTCCGACCGTGAGTAATGAGTCAGGAGAAAGCATTCAGGTTAAAATTTTAATGAACAGCCCTCGTATATCACTGATATTTGGAACAGTCTTAAGAGGTCGAAGGTTTTCCCTTGCGTAAATCAAACTACTGTGTGTTTTCTTCTTGTGCTGTTGACGCAAAACTGATTTACTGTGCGGACGTCTCGTAGCCAAGTGCGTGGAGTTAAAACCGTCAGTAATTGGAAAGTTTTCGTGTGTAGTTGGTACGCTAAAGTGTGGACTATTGCTCTATTCTGAAGAATCTTAAAGAACGTAGTCTTCCGGGACAAAACTTATTTCTCTTGGGCTAACATCTCACGTTATATATACTCTACTCGGTTTACATGGAAACGTAAAAGTGCGTGCACGACCAACCGTAGCCAAGTGAGAAGAATGTCACGTGCAAGGTGGCACCTGGTAGAAGATACGAAATATAAATGTTACTAACGTCAGTTCAAAACCTTTGTTCTTGTTTCCAGGCTCACATCGCTACGAAGGGCACACAGAAATGGTTGATAGGTAAAGCGTTTCTGTTGTCAGCCTCACTATCTTCAGATTTATGTTACCCACGTACGTCTACAAGACAAGACAGGAAAAATACTCTACGTTCAGAAAGTAAATGGCATTGGTAAATCCAAGTACAAATGACTATAAAATTATGAGCCTTTTTTATAATCGTTACAGTAATTTTCTCTCATTAATATGAAACGGGCACCAGAAATGTTACAGGCGTCACATTGACAATGAAATTAGACACATACAATATAACGGACAAATGGGTTTGAATGTAAAATGGATCATTAAGGAAGTAATCCACAAAAAAAGGTGAGGGGCGCCCGGATTGTGCTATTGAGATGTAACATAACTGTGGTTTCAAAATTCAGGGTACTATAAATGACTCATTCGTTTTAAAGCTTTATATTTTCCAAAGTATTACATGTATTCGTACAAATATGACATGCGGGAATGGAACAATAAACTCATCATCTTTGCATTTTGTACTTTTTTTTTTTTTTTTTTTTTTGAGTCATCAGTCTTCAGACTGCTTTGATGCGGCCCGCCACGAATTCCTCTCCTCTCTCCTGTGCCAACCTCTTCATCTCAGAATAGAACTTGCAACATACGTCCTCAATTATTTGTTGAATGTATTCCAGTTTAGCATGTAGCTGATATTGTGAGTGTTTGTATGTGTGTGTGTGTGTGTGTGTGTGCGTGCGTGCGTGTGTGTGATTCATAGAGCTAATTTCATTTTAGTATTTTACAGATCCACTACCTGATAACCCAGCCGAGGTGGTATTTGCTGCCCAGTGATTGGATTGGACTGATTTGGGGGAAGAGACCAAACAGCGAGGTCATCGGTCTCATCGGATTGGGGAAGGATGGAGAAGGTAGTCGGCCGTGCCCTGTTTGAGTAACGATCCCGGCATTTTCCTGAAGCGATTTAGGGAAATCACGGAAAATCTAAGTCAAGATGGCCGGACGCGGGATTGAACCGTCGTCCTCTGAATGCGAGTCCAGTATGCTAGCCCCTGCACCACCTCGCTCGGTGGTGCCTAGTGAGGTGGAGCTGGAGGAGGAGGAGAAGGAGGAGGAAAGCGATGTTGAATTTTTATGGTAAGTCATAAAAACAGATTAAAATAAATATGGCTTTATTTTTTTATAGAAAAAACTGTTTTTGTGTTACCCTGTCTCTTACGTATGTAGTATGTTCTACAAGACCACTCCCTTACAACAAAGTCCTCCACTGCATATATACATACCACTTCCTGCAGACCATGTCTGTTCGTGGCACTTTGTTCCTTTATAAATACGTCCTGTGATGTCTCTCGAACGGTTAATTTTGACGTAGCAACACCAAGCACGGAGAGTAATTGCTGCACTAACACTGCTGCTGTCTAAGGAAGGAATATCAAGATAGAATGTGTCGCACTTAGCCATCAACTATCCTCGATATATAGGTGAGTTTGCCACACAGCTTCCCCCCCCCCCCCCCCCTCTCTATGTGAACGAGACCCACCTTCGTACCTCATTATAGATTCTCAGTTTGCACTATAACTCTGAGGTCATTGTCAGATGCTATCCCGACATTAACCCGCATAGACCCATTTGTGGTTAAATAATATTAAGTGGTGAACAGTAACATAGATATGACAGCTCGACACTGCATAGCCGCACCCTACCAAACCTGTGAGCCAAGATCTGTTTGTGTTTCGCGACTGATTTGTGAAGCAAAAGCATCATACGGATGGTGCTCGGATCATATTTTTTGGCATACTCCATTCGAATATATGACAGAAAAATAATCTCTTGGAAATACGACGTATTTTACGTCGAAACATGAGAGTCGATTAGGGTATGAATGGACATATATAGGCAATTTTTTACTCGATCAGCAAGTGAGGTTTGATTGGAATAGTAATCCATAATACTGGTTTGATGTACCATTCACGATGCACTGTACAGCCATTTGTTCTGTATTTGTTTTAGATGTTGCAAGTTCGTAGGTGATGGAGTTGTCTGCAAGTAGGCGCGAAGGTCTGTGGCAGAGTTGGTTGTTGACCTGAACGTATATAAATCCATTGCACATTAATAGGACTAGAAATCCCGTACACTGTCGTCGGAAGTATTAACTGCCGTAAAATAAATAGCAGTAAGCGTCTGGAGTGAGCTGATGCAGAATGCATCTGTCGGGTTCAGATTCATTTTCTGGAATCTGAAGGGAAGCCACCTATGCACTAGGAACTGACAAGTCGGTGACCTAAAGCGGAAGAATGTGTCAGGCTCAAATTCATTTGCATGGATTTTTAAGGGGAGTATTCTAACATTCTGCGTGGTGTCTGTTTGTTGTAAGTCGTGTCTCCCTACCACTTTCGCGCAACGACGCTCTGAGCGTGTTTTTTAAGGGAATTGACTAGTTTGAACCGGGGACCTGTTGCTGGTAAGGAGACGCCAGACCACACATGACATGTTGAGTTCAGAAGAGTTCAGTGAGACTAGCGATGCTATGATCAAATACTTAATGATTTCAGCGTCAGCTCCACTGCACTCCCTGTAAAATAATCTTAATACTAACTAGATTTAGTGGAAGGGGTTCAAGGATTTCTTATTTTTAGTTAGCTGGTAAAATAACGTCGAAAAAGCAGTTAAGTTTACCATTGGAATTTTTATTCTACTCACAAAACATTGTTTATAAATTGCACTATTGAGAAAAGAAAATATTTTAATACAGGATGATAAAAACCAACTGCATTCAACAAAAATGTGGACGAGTATTCCCAGAATGGGTACAAGTTCTATAATGAATCGAAGGATGACCTATACCATATCACATCTATAATCTAGGATTAAATAAAGTTTCATAAAAGAGAAAACTGTCAAAAATGGTCTACGGTGACCCTCTATTATCTTTAAGTAGTTATTTAACTTGTCGTAAATTACAGTGGCTGATGTGGCTTCTCAACAATTATATGACAGGAAAATCATCGCGTTTCAGATTTTAACTTCCAGTAGCAAATGTGAATACCATGAGCTTTAATTGACGATCGACACTAGTATTACGTAAAAAGGGGATGAAACAGATGAGACTTCTGCAGTTCTGAGTGAAGCCTTATGCGCTCTTATGCGGCACCGTGTGCGTTCATTACCTTGTCGGTGGTTAGTCAGCGTCAGGGGCGGCGGGCGGCGCAGCTCCACACACCTCGCTGTCTCGGTAGCAACTCTCTAACTTCTCTTTACTAAAATTTACTGAAGTGGGTTTAAGAAAAAGGTATCTGGCTGTGTTTTCAACTGACCAATCAGGGTCTCAATGTTAACCTTAAGCTCCGCCTATAAAACTTCTGTCTATCCAATGAGAAACGTTATACTTTTCGTGGTGGGGCAATGTTTTTGATGTTTGCAACGTAACAGAGACGCGTATAGTCTCACGCTAAAACTTGCAGCTGGTGTGGCCCTTTTAATGTTATCGTAAGATCTATACTGTTCTTTTGGAGGGCTCTATCTTTTAACATGGGCTGGGGGCTGCTCTTGATGATGTGGGTGTCCGTCCCTTACCGTAGGGCCTTCTAGCTTACACGACTCTGCTCTCGGCTTCTGTTCTCGTTTCTCCCCTCGGAACTGCGTCTGTTTCACGGTGGGAAGGTATGACATGCATTTAGGCGTTCTTGTGTTAGTCTGTGGTATTCCATTTGCTCACTCGTTGATCGTATTACTTTGGTTAATTTAATGTCAGGATTTATTCGAAGCTATGTGACATACTGCCGGATTCGCTATCATGTCAGGGTTTTCATGGAAGGTGTTGGATTTGCCCGACACCTTACAGTATGGTCCACTCACTAAGGAGCGTCTGTTTAGGAGGTGAGTGACCACAAATCTGTCCATACGTCACCTGGAGACTGTGCTGCTACAATTCGGATCGAAGTGCAAGAGGCAGTAACATGAGTGCTGGTGCAGGAGAAAACACTGATACTGGTTTTTTCCAGCTTGTACTTGTTTGTTAATCGGTTCTCGTTGTACTATAGTAGGATAAGCGTGTAAGTACTGGGTCTGCTTCTAAATGAATAATTACCACTACGCATATGCGTACTACCCATCTGGATATACTTTTCTCTAGACTGAATACAGTATCAAAATCGGTTCATTGTCAAACAGGACGTGGGGATAAAAAAAAAAAAACAAGCAACACTTTGATAAGCACCGTATCACCACCTACTCTTGCAGTGTCACCGAATTATGAGTGGAGGTGTGAAGTTGTTGCACAAATGTAAATGATCCAATCGGTAGTGTACTGGAAACTCTGTGATACTGTTAGATACTTGATCAGTCGCTACGAAATGGAGGCGGTGAATGTGTTTGGAAAGGGCTGGTCAGTAGACAGGCATTTTGCTATGGTCCACAGGACCAACATGTTTCGATTTGCAGAAAGTATTTCCCCTCAGCGCTCAGGAATGTCTTGGAAGCCAGAACGCTTAATGTTTAATGGGACATTCTGGACGGGGGTTTTGTCTAGAAATAACTGTTTGGTTCCATTGGCTGCATACCACACACATAGGTAGAAATACGCTGTTGTTCCATATCAGCTCCAGCTTGTGCTACTTTCCTCGATCTACACACATGAGGTTAAGTACATATTCGGGTCATGCAGAATGGACACCGAAGAAACCAGCGCAAGGTTTAGGGGAGGGGAGAGAAGGGAGGGAGGGCAGTATCCTTCTAAGATATTTCAAATGGTTCAAAAGGCTCTGAGCTCTATGGGACTTAACTTCTGCGGTCATCAGTCCCCTAGAACTTAGAACTACTTAAACCTAACTAACCTAAGGACATCACACACATCCATGCCCGATGCAGGATTCGAACCTGCGACCGTAGCGGTCGCGCGGTTCCAGACTGAAGCGCCTAGAACCGCTCGGCCACACCAGCCGGCTCTAAGTTACTCTTTCTACATTAAGTGTGTTGGTTCTTCCTGCTCTGGGGTACGCCGACTATCGTGCAAGTAAGTACGTAACTTAAATAAAAAGATATGAGGCTTTTTTAATTGTAATTACACCCTTTATTCCTCGCCAGATATCTGATTACGACGATGTGGCGGTAGGGTTTTGTTACTGCGAAGCTATGTTATGCCGTGCGAAACGACGCCTAGCTGGTGAGAGTGTGGACGTACCATAATTTTTCGGACGCTGTACGCTTTTAAATGATAAACACGCAATTTGTCCGTAATGTTATGCTGTTGGAACGTAAAGTTACTGTAGTTAGTGTTGGGACATATCACCAGATGTGTGGGAAGGAATCAGGCTACTATTCGTGTAAAAAATTACATATGTCTAGCCATAAGGGAAGGACAGACTTGACGTGGAGAACTGGGATTTCAGTTCACTGAGGTGTATACCTGTCCGTAATGGGTGATATACTCAATCTCTAAACTGGATCTGCTGTAATATACAAACAGGGCAGACATCATCATGAATACACAGAAGTTCCCCTCATCCACTCTCCTAAGCAGATACTCACATGGTCTTTGTCGAACTATCGACTGTGATGTTTATTACATTACACTGGCCAGTATTGGTGTTTTAAGACCCTTTAGACCGCAGGAGAGCTGTTGATTATCTCATAGTGCCAGGCGAGTGTGCTTTACAACACTTGTTTGAGAACGTCTTGGGAGGATGCAGCACCTTCCGCAAGCGCTGAGTGAAAATACCTGCAGTCTGTTCTCGAATCTGATTAACTGGAAGATCAAAATGTCAAATAATTTCCTAGAACAGAGGAGAACCGAGGCACCTAGCTGGTGTGAGTGTGGGCATACCATAATTTTTTTCGGATGCAATACACATGTAAACAATAATTCCATTGGTTGCCTGAAAAGCGTATGTGTTGGAGTGTAAGATTACTGTGTTCTTGTTCCGATATGTGCAATGGAATTGTGTGGGTGGGAAGTGAACAACGTCTGATCGTAAGGTAGGTATAGATTAGCCGATTTTTGTGTGGAAAAACTGCGAATTCAAAACCTGTCCACACGTAGGCGTATGAAAGATTTTACGTGTAAAATTATTTCCAGTCATAAGGAGGATACAGGTTTATACACTAAACTGACATTGTCACAACCACAGTCGTTCTCGCGCTCGCACAGCTTACACTGGCTACCAGGTCGGGCGAGCGGTGTACTTTAGTAATGCTGCGTGCAGTACGTTGCACTTACTCTGTGTATCTCAAGAAGTACTATTGAATATTAGTCTATCTTTTTCATACTTTGTGTACCGAATTCTATGAATAACAGAACCATACTGTTAAAATTGCAAATCAATAACTTCAATACTTTCGGAGATATAAATTTTTACCTAAAGCACATAACTGTGCTGGCACTGTGAATCCTAGTTAGGGACTATAATGTATTCATTTGTAGTATCAACCCAGATGATAGGCTCACATAATCTAACTTTCTGGAATTTTGTTTAGTTCCATTGCCACACAGTTCTGACGTAATTAACAGTACACTGGAAAATTATTAATTCCATATGTTTTGGTTGTGTGACTTTTTGGAGGGACAGGTAGTGAATGGACGACATACGTAAAGTGATAATGTGATACCTTATTAAAACTATGTAAATGTTAACGTGAGAAAGTTGTTGTAACATAGGGGAATTTGTGACGTAAGTCCGAGGGAGCTTGAATTTGTAAAAGACAGCCAGAAGGGTCGTCGAATATTAAACATAGTAGTAATTTATTATATCTAAAGAAATCGTATTTTATTTTCACTAAACTGTATCTAGTTCCGGAATTACGAAATTTCTGGTCTAAATTACTTGTGGTAGTATGATTGGACTACATTAGAAATACCACGAGAATAGAGGGGCTCGAGATTATCTGATTGGCTGCCGAACACACAAGCCGATAAGAATTCAACGTTTCCTGCGCGATTGAGTAGGTCTTTGTGCCTCAGATCTATGAGTCCATATGGTCGCTCGTTAGCCGTGTTCTGGTAAACACACATGTTAAATCGCGCTGACCAAATTTGTACGAAAGTGAAGAAATCAGCTCGTTTGATCAATTCTAGAGTAGTTAACGAAAAGCGACTACAGTGTTGAGTATTTTGAGAAAGTTTGAGCTCTGTGAGTGATTTATTTTAGGAAATTTGGCGTGTGAACATTTCAAGTCGTTCACAAACAAAAATGGTTCAAATGGCTCTGAGCACTATGGGACTCAACATCTGAGGTCATTAGTCCCCTAGAACTTAGAACTACTTAAACCTAACTAACCCAAGGACATCACACACATCCATACCCAAGTCAGGATTTGAACCTGCGACCGTAGCAGTCGCGCCGTTCCATACTGAAGCGCCTTGAACCGCTCGACCACACTGACCGGCCGTTCACAAACACCGCATGGCGTGTTTCGTGCAGATTACGAGACATTAAGGCGAGTACTTCTGTACAAGAAGAGTACCGAACGATTGACTGTGTTAACTCGCTAGTAATCGTGGGTCAGTGACTGTTCAGGCCGTTTAAAATATCGGGTCGGGCTTAACATCCTGTGGTTGGTTATATGTGTGAACTTATTACAGATACAGTCAGCAACATTACGTAGTTAATGTCGGGATATTGAATAAGGACTTCATAGCCATTTTCTGTATTTTAAAGACAATACAGCAGCTTACATGAAATTTTAAATATTTTTTAAACGAGTCATGCAAGAATGCCGAACGCCCGATAAATGCCAGTTATGTTATGTGGCCTTTGCGTGGTGACTTTTCGTCAACGCTGCTTTCGTCGGTCAAACCAGTATACAAGGTGGTCCTCGTGAGCGGGCCAATTATCTGACGAAATAAGCGTCAAACGAAAAAACAGCAAAGAACGAAACTTGTCTAGCTTGAATGGGGAAACCAGATGGCGCTATGGTTGGCCCGCTAGATGGCGCTGCCATAGGTCAATCGGATGTCAACTGCGTTTTTTAAAATAGGAACCCCCATTTTTTATTACATATTCGCGTAGTAAGTAAAGAAATATGAATGTTTTAGTTGGACCACTTTCTTCGCTTTGTGATAGACGGCGCTGTAATAGTCACAAACATATGGCTCACAATTTTAGATGAACAGTTGGTAACAGGTAGGTTTTTAAATTAAAATACAGAACGTAGGTACGTTTGAACATTATATTTTTGTGAACTTCTCATTTCTGAGAACACATGCTGTTGTAGCGTGATTACCTGTAAATACCACATTAATGCAATAAATGCTCAAAATGATGTCCGTCAACCTCAATGCATTTGCCAATACGTGTAACGACATTCCTCAACAGCGAGTAGTTCGCCTTCCGTAATGTTCGTACATGCATTGACAATGCGCTGACGCATGTTGTCAGGCGTTGTCGGTGGATCACGATAGCAAATATCCTTCAACTTTCTCCACAGAAAGAAATCCGGGGACGTCAGATCCGGTGAACCTGCGGGCCATGGTATGGTGCTTCGACGAACAATCCATCTGTCATGAAATATGCTATTCAATACCACTTCAACCGCACGCGAGCTATGTGCCGGACATCCTTCATGTTGGAAGTACATCGCCATTCTGTCATGCAGTCAAACATCTTGTAGTAACATCGGTAGAACATTACGTAGGAAATCAGCATACATTGCACCATTTAGATTGCCATCGATCAAATGAGGGCCAATTATCCTTGCTCCCATAATGCCGCACCATACATTAACCCGCCAAGGTCGCTGATGTTCCACTTGTCGCAGCAATCGTGGATTTTCCGTTGCCCAATAGTGCATATTATGCCGGTTTACGTTACGGCTATTGGTGAATGACGCTTCGTCGCTAAATACAACTGCAAAAAATCTGTCATCGTCCCGTATTTTGTCTTGTGCCCAGTGGCAGAACTGAACACGACGTTTAAAGTGGTCGCCATGCAATTCCTGGTGCATAGAAATATGGTACGGGTGCAATCGATGTTGATGTAGCATTCTCAATACCGACGTTTTTGAGATTCCCGATTCTCGCGCAGTTTGTTTGCTACTGATGTGCGGATTATCCGCGACAACAGCTAAAACACCTACTTGGGCATCATCATTGGTTGCAGGTCGTGGTTGACGTTTCACATGTGGCTGAACACTTCCTGTTTCCTTAAATAACGTAACTATCCGGCGAACGGTCCGGAGACTTGGATTATGTCGTCCAGGATACCGAGCAGCATACATAGCACACGCCCGTTGGACATTTTGATCACAATAGCCATACATCAACACGATATCGACCTTTTCCGCAATTGGTAAACTGTCCATTTTAACGTGGGTAATGTATCACGAAGCAAATACCGTCCGCACTGGCGGAATGTTACGTGATACCACGTACTTATACGTTTGTGACTATTACAGCGCCATCTATCACAAAGCGAAAAAAGCGGGCCAACTAAAACATTCATATTTCTTTACGTACTACACGAATATGTAATAAAAATGGGGGTTCATATTTTAAAAAATCACAGTTGATATCCGTTTGACCTATGGCAGCACCATCTAGCGGGCCAACCATAGCGCTATCTGGTTTCTCCCTTCAAGCTAGACAAGTTTCGTTCTTTGTAGTTTTTTCGTTTGACGCTTATTTCCTGAGATATTCGGCCCGGTCACTATCAATGGAACATCCTGTATACCACCGCAGAGTGAAGGGGCAGACAATGTGAAACCTATCCAGGTAGGTGGACGGATTGTTTAAAGGCTAGGGAGAGAACGACCCGCCCCTC
Organism: Schistocerca cancellata; assembly: GCF_023864275.1. NCBI lineage: Eukaryota > Metazoa > Arthropoda > Insecta > Orthoptera > Acrididae > Schistocerca > Schistocerca cancellata. The sequence goes on along the minus strand of NC_064627.1, from coordinate 868,380,739 downwards.
CGCAGGATTTGTAGTAAAATCGCCGCTATTGCTGACGGCGTCTGGAGCGTTACATTTTGAGCACTGCTGTGACGTCGTAAGCAAAATGTAGAGGTCAGCGCAGGGAGCGAGTTAACAAGGGGTAATGAAACGACGCCAGCGCCGCCGCCGCCTCGTGCTGAGACTGACAACAGAGGGGGCTGCCAAGAGAACCACATCACGGCTAGCCGCGGGCCTTTATGCGGCGGATGTTTACCTCAGGCTCAAAGGGACATCCAGTCCAGCGCGCGCGAGCGTGAAAATGTTTGGCAATGCTCGCCGCCAGCTGCCAGCCGCTTCATGCGGATTTCTCACTCCCGTCAACAATCCACGATACATAGTTTGTGGACTCGGCACTCTAGACGGAATATGAGCTCTCTCAGACTTGTCGCTTTAGGCTCACCATCTGACATGCCTTACCAGCGTGTGGGCAAGTAGACACGAATACTTTTTCTAACCCTCGAAACAATAAAAAATAATACTACTAGGTCTAGAACTTTGCTTCCGCCCTTTTTTCTCTAAGTTCGACACTTTATTGTAAAAAACTTAAAAAAATTTTACGATTCAAAGTATTGGCTATCTTTGGCCACTGCTTTCTCCTAACTTTAGGGCAGCATAGAAGCCGGCAGTATATAAACTGGGCATCTTTTGGGGGGGAGCCATGAATCGATCCAATTTTGCACTTGTTCACACGACCGCAAATGGTAGTCAGCTAGGTCGTGTGTCACAGACCGAGAAAGGTGGCAGTCGGAGGGAGAAATATCTGGAGAATACAGCGGGTGAGGTAGAACTTCCCAATTCAACGTTTCCAACTATGTTTTGAAGGGATTTTCGACATGAGGTCGTGCACTATCATGTTGCAAAATCATTTTTTCATGAAACTTCCTGGCAGATTAAAACTGTGTGCCGGACCGAGACTCGAAATCGGGACCTTTGCCTTTCGCGGGCAAGTGCTCTAACAACTGAGCTACCCAAGCACGACTCACGCCCCGTCCTCACAACTTTACTTCTGCCAGTACCTCGTCTCCTACCTTCCAAACTTTACAGAAGCTCTCCTGCGAACCTTGCAGAACTAGCACTCCTGAAAAAAAGGATATGCGGAGACATGGCTAAGCCACAGCCTGGGGGATGTTTCTAGAATTCATTTTTTCATGTCCATCGCTGTAGTGTGGCCGTTTGTCTATCGGTGCTCGGCTCAAACACAACAATTGCTTTCGATAAAGATCTTCTGTGATTGTTCCCGTCGGTTGCAGTAGCATCGAAAGCTTTCTCTCTTTCACAACCATGCCGGTCATCAACGTCAAAATCACCATTCTTGAAGCATGGAAACATTTTCTGCGAAGTTCGGTCACTAGAAGGCGTCTCATCATAGGTCTTACCTAGCTTTTTATGAGCCTCAGCCGCAGATTTCTTCATATCAAAGCAGAAAATTAAAACCTCCCGCAGATGGCGAGAATTGGGCTCATAAGTTGACGTATTCAGTCGAGAATAACTTAATGATGCAATCAAAAATCGACTGATATTTTGATGGCGCCGTGTTCTCAAATGCCTAAGTTTACTGTATGACATGACGAACGACTTGCACCACTACTTTCCAATACTGCCGTCTATTGCAAAACGGCGGAAGCAAAGTTGTAGACCTAGTATTACTTTTCCTCTGCCATACTACCGTCGATGGTATCATCTGTTCAGCTTCTTTTTTTTTTACTTTGTCCTTATTGACCCCTGTTTCAGAAGCCAAAGCCAAACGATATCTTCAAAATTTGTCCCTACTAATTCACTGTGAAAGCAGCATCGCAACATCTTGCGGCCAGAAAATGATTTACAGTGGAATCCAAACTTTTACACCATTCGTAACAAGGACTATATACCATCCTGAAATAGGTCCGCTGCAACAAATGTAGCATGAAGCTTTTTTTGCGTGTCGGCTACTCCTCCCTTGAATAATATTCTTATATCTGACGACGAAGCGCATCTTCCTGAATAGAGTCGAAATTTGTGACCCTCTTCTAGAGACGCCTCTTCTTCCCAGGTGTCTCCAGTTTAGATGACTCGCCTGATTCTTCTTTCGCGAGTTTCTCCTTGCAGATCCTTATCACTGATCGTTCGCTGATTTGTAGAGGGGCTGCAGTTCGCCCCACGACTTTATTCTAAGAAGTAGCGGCGCTTCTGCATCCCTCTCGAACTACTCTCTCAAGAGACATACAAATTCTCCCGATTGGTTGCATATAATCACGCCAAGTCCGACATATTTTCAAAGTTTCCTAGGAGCTTATAGCCTCTGTCTGCCCCTATTTTGACTTCTTTTATAACAAAGGCAGACGAAGCTAAATTCCACCCAAATCTCTCAGTGCAAGGCCTCACTGAGGACTGCCTAGCACAGTACTTCAGGTAACACATCGAGTTGCCACGCTCACATTGGAGTACTAGTGGCGGGAGTCTTGCAGCTCGCTGTCGAGCGGCAACTAGTTTCAATCAGTCCATAGAATATCGAGCACCACCCGCACAAGCAGACTACAGGTATTACCAGTGCGTGCTTCATCATCCATCATCATCTTAAATCATAATCACCATCAGTCACCTACCATTCCCGAAGAGTGAACGGTTCTACAGTTTTCCATCCTTTCCATCCTAACGTCAAGATGTCATGACATGGTCCTTACCCAACACACTTACATCGCATGAACGTTTGTCAGAGCAACTAATGCACATATGCGGAAATTGTCTGCCCTGATCGTGTAATACTACATACACTGAACCTCGCTCACATGGGTAAGGCGACAAGAGGTGATGTACGAGAAGATATACAAGTCCCTTGTGAATCCAGACCAATGGGCAAACGGGTAGTATTTCAAGAATGTTGCAAGAAGAATAGGCAAAAGACATGTCGTATTGTCGTATAGATGTCGCCCAGACTAAACTTAATTAGGATATTAAATGACAGTAGTAGTGATATAGGAAATGAGACATCATATAATGATGCAGAAACAGAAAGTAATACAAAAAGGCGAGGTAACTCATTACAAAAATGTAGATGCCGAACTCATAACTGCGTAGACTGATATTAGAGATAGAAATACATACAATCAATGCTTCATAGCAATTTACAGACAAAGAGTATGCAGGTCATAAATGTATAACTCGGTGACCTCATTCCAAAATCTGCCTTTCTGACAAGCCCTATATACAACAGGCAGTAAGAACTACTATATAACAGTTAGTTTTGGAAATGTGTATGGTAATAGTCTGCAAACAGTTACGGGATAGCCGGCCGCGGTGGCCGTGCGGTTCTGGCGCTGCAGTCCGGAACCGCGGGACTGCTACGGTCGCAGATTCGAATCCTGCCTCGGGAATGGGTGTGTGTGATGTCCTTAGGTTAGTTAGGTTCAAGTAGTTCTAAGTTCTAGGGGATTTATGACCTAAGATGTTGAGTCCCATAGTGCTCAGAGCCATTTGAACCATTTTTTTAGTTACGGGATATTGTTGCTTAAAAGGTCACTTTAAAATTGTAGCTAATTAAAAGCATTCATCACACTTTATGTATAATTTTTAAAAAGTGACCGGCTATCTTTCCTAAGGTTTAGCTGAAAAGTGTAGCTAATTAACAATTCAATCAATCAACACAACTTTTGCTTGTAATAATATACATGAAAATCGCCACTTCAGTTGTTCGACTTTTATTTTTTAAATCGCGACCGGTTTCGGGCTAACTAATGCCCATCATTAGGTGCAATTATTCGCGTGCTGGTTGCGGTGGTCGCCTACGAACTCTTCCACATCGACCAGTCTCGCGGCAGGCGGTGTCGAGCACCCGACTAATTGTACCTGATGATGGACATTTGTTAGCCCAAAACCCGTTGTGATTTAAAAAATAAAAGCCAAACAACTCGAGCGGTGATTTTCACGTCTATTACGATACTGAATTGCGAACATTCCCCCATCAGGATAGTCTGAATGTACCTATAATGCACTAACGCAAAAAAATAAAAAAATAAAATTAAAAAAAATAAAAAATAAAAAAATTGCGCATCCTTTTAGAGGTTTCCAATTCAATCAAGATTTATTCTTGCAACAATGCATATGGATATAAGAATTGATTGCATTTACCGATGAATAGCAGCAATAGCAGAGGCGGTTGTGAAGTACCATGTATCGACCCAAGCTGAAACACCCATATTAGAATGTGGTGTAGCATCCACGGGCCGCAATGCGGGTGCTGACACTGCCATCCAGTCGCTTGTCTGAAGGACTGATGCAGCATATAATAAAGTTAAAACAACATTCGGTGAAAAGGGCGGTAACATTAAGAGTACAAGGGGAGTTCCACTGTTAAACGCAGAGGAGAGAGCGGATAGGTGAAAAGAGTACATTGAAGGCCTCTATGAGGAGGAAGATTTGTCTGATGTGGTAGAAGAAGAAACAGGAGTCGATTTAGAAGAGATAGGGGATCCAGTATTACAATCAGAATTTAAGAGAGCTCTGAAGGACTTAAGATGAAATAAGACAGAAGGGATCAATAACATTCCATCAGAATTTCTAAAATTATAGAGACAAGTAGCAACAAAACGACTATTCACGTTGCTCTTTAGAATGTATGAGTCAGGCGACATACCATCTGACTCTCAGAAAAGCATCATCCACACAGTTCCGAAGACGGCAAGATCTGTGAAGTGCGAGAACTATCGCACAATCGGCTTAAGAGCTCACGCACTCAAGTTGCTGACAAGACTAATTTACAGAAGAATGGAGGAGAAAATGGAGATTGTGTTAGATGCCGAACAGTTTCGCTTTAGGAAAGGTAAAGGTGCCAAAGAGGGAATTCTGACGTTGTGGTTGATAATGGAAGCAAGATTAAAGAAAAATCAAGACAGGTTCATAGGATCTGTCGACCTGGAAAAAGTTTTCTATAATGTAAAACAGTGCAAGTTGTTTGAAATTCTGGGAAAAATAGGGGTAAGCTATAGAGAGAGACGGGTATTATACAATATGTACAAGAGCCAAGAGAGAATAACAAGAGTACATGACCAAGAACGAAGTGCACGCGTTAAAAAGCGTGTAAGACAGGGATGTAGTCTTTCGCCCCTATTGCTCAATGTGTACACCGAAGAAGCAATGATGGAAACAAACGAAAGGTTCAGGACTGGAATAAAAATTCAAGGTGAAAGGATATCAATGACACGATTCGCAGATGACGTTACTGTCCTGAGTGAAAGTGAAGACGAATTACATGATCTGCTGAACGAAATGAACGGTCTAATGAGTATAGAATATGGGATGAGAGTTAATCAAAGAAAGACGAAAGTAATGAGAAGTAGCAGAAATGATAACAGCGAGAAACTAAACTAACGGAACGCTAAAAAGCAGCAGAGAGAATTATTATTCATAACAAATATGAAGCCAGCCGGTGTGGCCCAGCGGTTTTAGGCGCTTCAGTCTGGAACCTCGCGACCACTACGGTCGCAGGTTCGAATACTGCCTCGGGCATGGATGTGTGTGATGTCCTTAGGTTGGTTAGGTTTAAGTAGTTCTAAGTTCTAGGGGACTGATGACCTCAGATGTTAAGTCCCATAGTGCTCAGAGCCAACAAATCTGAAACATTGGTAGACTGGACCAACCTGAGTGAAGACAGTGAGCTATATGAGAGAGACGCGCACTCCAAATAACAAGTTTATTAGGAGTGTGGATCCAAATTGGCTCTGAGCACTATGGGACTTAACATCTATGGTCATCAGTCCCATAGAACTTAGAACTACTGAAACCTAACTAACCTAAGTACATCACACAACACCCAGTCATCATGAGGCAGAGAAAATCCCTGACCCCGCCGGGAATCGAACCCGGGAACCCGGGCGCGGGAAGCGAGAACGCTACCGCACGACCACGAGCTGTGGACTGTCTGGATCCATCTCACCTAGTTCACTGTCGTCACTCAAGTTTGTCCAGTATACCACTGTTTCAGATTCAGATGATGAAAATTCAAGTTTTCTTTTATAACTTTTAATGTGTTGTCTTAGCAGAACCTGCATTTTCTTCTTTGTAATTTTTTCCAAATCTTAGCATTTCCTCTGTTCCTCTTTCATTCATTTTCATTAGCTCTTTGCGTTATTGTTGTTGTTGTTGTGGTCTTCAGTCCTGAGACTGGTTTGATGCAGCTCTCCATGCTACTCTATCCTGTGCAAGCTTCTTCATCTCCCAGTACTTACTGCAATCTACATCCTGAATCTGCTTAGTTTATTCATCTCTTGGTCTCCCTCTACGATTTTTACCCTCCACGCTGCCCTCCAATGCTAAATTTGTGATACTTTGATGCCTCAGAACATGCCCTACCAACCAGTCCCTTCTTCTTGTCAAGTTGTGTCCCCAATTCTATTAAATACCACCTCATTAGTTATGTGATCTACCCATCTAATCTTCAGCATTCTTCTGTAGCACCACAATCCGAAAGCTTCTATTCTCTTCTTGTCCAAACTATTTATCGTCCATGTTTCACTTCCATACATGGCTACACTCCATACAAATACTTTCAGAAACGACTTCCTGACACTTAAATCAATATTCAATGTTAACAAATTTCTCTTCTTCAGAAACGCTTTCCTTGCCATTGTCAGTCTACATTTTATATCCTCTCTACTTCGACCATCATCAGTTATTTTGCTCCGCAAATAGAAAAATTCCTTTACTACTTTAAGCGTCTCATTGCCTAATCTAATTCCCTCAGCATCACCCGACTTAATTCGACTACATTCCATTATCCTCATTTTGCTTTTGTTGATGATCATCTTATATCCTCCGTTCAAGACACTGTCCGTTCCGTTCAACTGCTCTTCCAAGTCCTTTGCTGTCTCTGACAGAATTACAATGTCATCGGCGAACCTCAAAGTTTTTATTTCTTCTCCATGGATTTTAATACCTACTCCGAATTTTTCTTTCGTTTCCTTTACTGCTTGCTCAATATACAGATTGAATAACATCGGGGGGAGTCTACAACCCTGTCTCACTCCCTTCCGAACCACTGCTTCCCTTTCATGCCCGTCGATTCTTATAACTGCCATCTGGTTCCTGCACAAATTGTAAATAGCCTTTCGCTCCCTGTATTTTACCCCTGCCACCTTTAGAATTTGAAAGACAGTATTCCAGTCAACATTGTCAAAAGCTTTCTCTCCAAGTCTACAAATGCTAGAAACGTAGGTTTGCCTTTCCTTAATCTTTCTTCTAAGATAAGGCGTAAGGTCAGTATTGCCTCACGTGTTCCTACATTTCTACGGAATCCAAACTGATCTTCCCCGAGATCGACTTCTACCAGTTTTGCGTCATATAACTCTCGCAATTGTGGACTGTTGCCTTCTCTGAAGCCAGTCGATCCCGCTGCCATCTCCGTCTGTCGGACAGTTCATCCTGTGTCGCGAGCGGTCGGCGAGTACTGGCTATCCGCGCCTCCGTAGCGCTCCGTCTCCAACTGCCACTAAGTCCAGACTGCACTTCTGCTGCGTTCCAGCTCCAGCTGCTCCAGGTCCGATCTCACTCCACGACACACCACGCCCGGGAAGTAATAGCCGTGCAGCAAAGATAATACGGCAGGGCAAATATCGATACGCGCTGCTGCTGCCACTCACGGGCATCAAGACAGTAATTCAGTGACACCAGTAATTGAAATTGAAAATGACGAGACGGCCGTACGGGAAAACAAGATGTTACATAATAGATGGCACGAACATGAGCCACGCACGGCTCAAATATGTTATACTATGAGTGCGTCCGCGTCTTGGTTGTACACCACAAAACTATCGAGAAAGGAAAAACCTTCCCACCAGAGCAGTACAGAGTCAAACATAGCTTGGATGCCGAGTACAGGTACAGCTGCCCTCGCAGATTCAGCACGATACCACAGTTCATCAAGAGTAGTGACTGGCGTTTTGCGACGAGCCAGTTGCTCCGCCACCATTGACCAGACGTTTTCAATTGGTGAGAGATCTGGCCAGGGCAGCAGTCTGTATCTAGAAAGGCCCGTACAGGACCTGCAACATGCGGTCGTGCATTATCCTGCTGAAATGTAGGGTTTCGCAGGGATCGAATGAAGGGTAGAGCCACGGGTCGTAACCATCTGAAATGTAACGTCCACTGTTCAAAGCGCCGTCAGTGCAAACAAGAGGTGACCGAGACGTGTAACGATAGGAACCCCATACCATCAACCCGGGTGATACGCCAGTATGGCGATGACGAATACACGCTTCCAATTTGCGTTCACCGCGATGTCGCCAAACATGGATGCGACCATCGTGATGCTGTAAACAGAACCTGGATTCATCCGAAAAAATGACGTTTTGCCATTCGTGCACTCAGGTTCGTCGTTGAGTACTCCACCGCAGGCGCTCCTGTGTGTGATGCAGCGTCGAGGGTAACCGCAGCCATGGTCTCCGAGCTGATAGTCCATGCTGCTGCAAATGTCGTTGAACTGTTCGTGCAGATGGTTGTTGTCCTGCAAACGTCCTCTCTGTTGACTCAAGGATCGAGACGTGGCTGCACGATCCGTTACAGCCATGCGGATAAGATGCCTGCCATCTCGACTGCTAGTGATACGAGGCCGTTGGGATCCAGGACAGCGTTCCATATTATCCTCCTGAACCCACCGATTCCATAGTTTGCTAACAGTCATTGGATCTCGACCAACGCGAGCAGCAATGTCGCGATACGAGAAACCGCAATCGCGATAGGCTACAATCCGACCTTTATCAAAGTCGGAAACGTGATGGTACGCATTTGTCCTCCTTACACGAGGCATCACAACAACGTTTCACCAGGCAACGCCGGTCAACTGCTGTTTGTGTATGAGAAATTGGTTGGAAACTTTTCTGATGTCAGAACGTTGTAGGTGTCGCCACCGGCGCCAACCTTGTGTGAATGCTGTGAAAAGCTAATCATTCGCATATCACAGCATCTTCTTCCTGTCGGTTAAATTTTGCGTCTGTAGCATGTCATCTTCGTGGTGTAGCAATTTTAATGGCTAGCAGTGTATAATGTTTCCGATCTGCAGCAGGACCTTCCCGTAGGTAGTGGTTCTGCTTTCCGAGGTCTGTTCTATCCTCTCGCTGATGGTACACAAAGAGATCCATCTGCTGACGATGCCCTGCGTTGGTTGGGATGACAATGATATGATGTTTCAGATCTGCAGAAACCAAACGTGTTTCTAGGAAATGCCGACCCGCTGGAACAATAGCGAAATACCTTGCTATTCGTCACGGTACTGCCCTCGGCTACGTCTTGCAGTGGCAAGAGGCAGCTCCGCATGCTGCACTCGCCTGGGTGGAGGCACCGTGACCAGCGGCCGCTGTGCTCACTGCGGGCGATCGCTATTCAATTCACTGGCGCTGGCCACACCTCAGCTGCCGCCGGCTCCCATAGCCCACAAGGTCAGAACAAGTGTCTGCGGAAGTCCTGTAAATAAACTGTTCAAATGGTTCAAATGGCTCTGAGCACTATGGGACTTAACTTCTGAGGTCATCAGTCCCCTAGAACTTAGGTTACTTAAACCTAACTAACCTAAGGACATCACACACAGCAAAGCCCGAGGCAGGATTCGAACCTGCGACCGTAGCGGTCGCGCGGTTCCAGACTGTAGCGCCTAGAACCGCTCGGCAACCTCGGTCGGCTGTAAATAACTGTCGTGCGTGCGGGTACTACATACATTTCAGACGCACAAATATCAATACAGTACAGCGGCTTTCACGCTATCCATTCACGTGTCGGAAAAAAAAGCACAGTCAATTTTACACCCGACAGCAAGCTTCATTTCGCATTCTCCGGTTCCTCAATATTCCGTAACATCCAACTTAGTAGAACTAAGAACTCAGTCAACGATACTGTTGTCGATAACGCATGGGAAAACCGCCGATGTGTCGTATTTACCACAATTTTACGTATTTTCCATCAGTTTTCGCAATTTTAGCAGGTTTTTCCATAATTGTAACGCATTTCACCCAATCACTCGCGTTCCAAACCACTATTCTCGGCCGGCAGGTGTGGCCGAGCGGTTCTAGGCGCTTCAGTCTGGAACCGCGCGGCCGCTACGGTCGCAGGTTCGAACCCTCCTTCGGGCATGGATGTGTGTGATATCCTTAGGTTAGTTAGGTTTAAGTAGTTCTACGTCCTAGGGGACTGATGACCTCAGATACTAAGTGCCATAGTGCTCAGAGCCATTTTTGTGTGTGTGTGTGTGTGTACTCCATATTGTGGAACCCTTGGGGGTATAGGTATACATTTTAACCGGCCATCTACACTACTGGCCATTAAAATTGCTACACCACGAAGATGACGTGCTACAGACGCAAAATTTAACCGACAGGAAGAAGATGCTGTGATATTCAAATGATTAGCTTTCCAGAGCATTCACACAAGGTTGGCGCCGGTGGCGACACCTACAACGTTCTGACATCAGGAAAGTTTCCAACCGATTTCTCATACACAAACAGCAGTTGACCGGCGTTGCCTGGTGAAACGTTGTGATGCCTCGTGTAAGGAGGAGAAATGCGTACCATCACGTTTCCGACTTTGATAAAGGTCGGATTGTAGCCTGTTGCGATTTCGATTTATTGTATCGCGACATTGCTGCTCGCGTTGGTCGAGATCCAATGACTGTTAGCAGAATATGGAATTGGTGGGTTCAGGAGAGTAATACAGAACGTCGTGCTGGATCCCAACGGCCTCGTATCACTAGCAGTCGAGATGGCAGGCATCTTATCCGCATGGCTGTAACGGATCGTGCAGCCACGTCTCGATCCCTGAGTCAACAGATGGGTACGTTTGCAAGACAACAACTATCTGCACGAACAGTTCGACGACGTTTGCAGCAGCATGGACTATCAGCTCGGAGACCACGGCTGCGGTTACCCTTGACGCTGCATCACACACAGGAGCGCCTGCGATGGTGTACTCAACGACGAACCTGGGTACACGAATGGCAAAACGTAATTTTTTTCGGATGAATCCAGATTCTGTTTACAGCACCATGATGGTCGCATCCGTGTTTGGCGACATCGCGGTGAACGCAAACTGGAAGCGTGTATTAGTCATCGCCACACTGGCGTGTCACCCGGCGTGGTGGTATTGGGTGCCATTAGTTACACGTCTCGGTCACCTCTTGTTTGCATTGACGGCACTTTGAACAGTGGACGTTACATTTCAGATGTGTTACGATCCGTCGTTCTACCCCTCATTCTATCCCAGCAAGACCGTACATTTCAGCAGGATAATGCACGACCGCATGTTGCAGGTCCTGTACGGGCCTTTCTGGATACAGAAAATGTTCGACTGCTGCCTTGGCCAGCACATTCTCCAGATCTCTCACCAGCTGAAAACGTCTGGTCAATAGTGGCCGTGCAACTGGCTAGTCACAATACGCCAATCACTACTCTTCATGAACTGTGGTATCTTGTTGAAGCTGCATGGGCAGCTGTACCTGTACACGCCATCCAAGCTCTGTTTGACTCAATGCCCAGGCGTATCAGGGCCGTTACTACGGCCAGAGGTGGTTGTTCTCGGTATTGATTTCTCAGGATCTATGCATCCAAATTGCTTGAAAATGTAATCACATGTCAGTTCCACTATAGTACATTTGTCCAACGAAAACCCGTTTATCATCTGTATTTCTTCTTGGTGTAGCCATTTTAATGGTCAGTAGTGTACCATTTGGCGCGTATCCAAATTACAGTGTCTATTAGTCCCTAAGAGGCCCCAGTAAAGGTATACCTTGACTTATTTAATCTTGTTTGAATTATTGTGAAATCATTCTTTTAGACGACTTTGTAAACTGTTTATTGTTATTGCTAGGAAGGTTAACTTGCAATGTTTATCAATGGGCCGCTCCTACACTGCAGTTTTAATAGTAGGTTTCCTAGGAAATTATAAGTATTGCTGTGTATGTCAATTTCTATTAAACTTGTTTGCTATTTGTCGTTTGGTATATGTTGACAGCCTTGTATCGGTAGCAGCTGAAGCGTTGCTGTTCTGCCGATCTGGCGGCTTTCCCGTCATCACTCGAGGAATAGATGTTGGCAGCTCACACGCGCTTCAGCGGATCTCCCATTCCAGCCTTAAGTTGAGTAGTTTATTGTCATTATTTTGACATCACGTCGCGGCGGAGGCGTCGCTGGATTAGTACATGGCTTTGTGATTTTGGGGAAATAACTTATTCATTGTTTCTATTATTATAAGGTCCCTGTGAAATCAGACTTGACAATGTAGACAAAATGATCAGCATAAGAGTGCCTATGTGGGAACAAGGAAATGGATTTTATATGCTTCTGCGCGCGAACATGCTGCAACAGACATAAGCGTTACTGAGGGTAAAGAACAAAGCAGGAAGTTGCTATTACTTATTCATAGCGACTGGCGGGGCTGATAAACTTTCAACATCGTTAACCTATCTTCACGGGACAAAAGCGGGGCGAGAGAAAAAAAAATGGATGTGAGTTACAGTAATTGAAGCAAGATAACGATCATAGTGCTCAACCTAAAACAGAGCAGTGTAAAGAATTTAACTTACTACACCAAGGGCAATGATTTTAGAAATTCGGGAAGATATTGGTACAAAGAACTACGACTACGAACAAGCTCTGATCGCGACCAAACTGGCAGTATGCCAGCAACCAGTTGCATTGGTCTCACCGCCATTGCCTCGTCGTACATCTGCACAACACGTCACCACCAGACCGTAGAATCCTCAACACGTCCAGACTGTAGCTTGCCCCATCTGCCCACTGTTCGCTCCTCTAAACTCCTGAGGGGACGTACTTTTTGGCGCTCTTCCGACCCATTACGGCTGTCGCTTCCGGGCGTAATACAACGGCCCAATTGGCTCGCTTCAAAAAGCGACCCCTACGGATCCCTTGTTTGTTCATTTTAACTGAGAGATTTCCTGCAAAGAACTTTAATTTTCTGCCGGGGACTTCCCTTAATCAATGGAAACACTCGCCCACGAACTCGGCGGGAAAGATAGTTCCACCCACTCTCTCCGTATCACGCACGGAGGGGAAAGAGGTCGTCTGCCACCGTTTCTCTCCTTGTTCTTTGATTTCCCCACCCCCTGATATTGTCCTGTGCATTCCAGCGGTTCAGCCTTCCGTTTCTAAACTCGGAGAGAGCATAAAATTCACCTTAGCCCACAGACAAACTAACATCATGGATTTCATGAAAGAGAGGGAGTGTTCACGAAATAGAGGCTGTGATCATAAGGTGAAAGTTGTCTTTGTTTTTTTTTGTGGTCTTCAGTCCAGAGACTGGTCTGATGCAGCTCTCCATGCTACTCCATCCTCTACAAGCCTTTTCATCTCCGAATAACTACTGCAACTTACATCCTTCTGACTCTGCTTAGTTATTCATCTCTAGGTCTACGATTGTTATCCACCACGCTTCCCGCCAATACTAAATTGGTGATCCCTTGGTGCCTCAGAACGTGTCCTACCAACCGATCCCTCCTAGTCACGTTGTACCACAAATTTCTCTTCTCCTCATTTCAATTCAGTACCTCCTCAGTAGTTAAGTGATCTACTCATCTAATCTTCAGCATTCTTCTGTAGCACCACATTTCGAAAGCTGCTATTCTCTTCTTGTCTACACTGTTTGTCGTTCATATTTCACTTCCATACACTCCATAAAATACTTCCAGAAAAGACTTCCTGACACTTACATCTATACTCGATGTTAACAACAAATTGCTCTTCTTCAGAAACGCTTTCCTTGTTTCTTCCGATAACGACGTCCTCCTGAATAGTCCCCGCCCTGAGATCCGAATGGGGTACTCCGGTTGCCCGAGTGGTTCTAGGCACTTCAGTCTGGAACCGCGCGACCGCTAAATAGAAAAACAGCGTAAGATTTCAACACTCAATATTTGATAAGTAAAATATTAGTTAAATTATTTAACACCTTCGTTTAATAGAAAAAACACATCGTAACAGAAAAATTGAAAGGAAAAATCTAGTAATCCTCAGAGTTGTGTTACAAAACTACTGACTGAGCTGAAATGGCTGTGCATCTTTGCTTACCTGTCTATTGGAATGAAGTAGGACACTCTTTCAGAGCTAGAGAAAACCATTTGTGGGATATATGAACATAAGCAATTATGCACCCATTTGATTAGTTGCAATGGGCAGTGATGACGTACTATACATACAGGGTACAGAGTCACAACACATACCAAAATTTTTGGTGAAAACATCCTCCGAAATGTTGTCATTAGTAAGCTGTGTTAGGACACATGACATACTGCCGAAAAATCCGTACACGTACTCCAGCAAACTGATATGGACATTCACTGGATACTCGTAGAACTAGCACACGTCAAGTTTCTGAATAGTAATTGCTGGAAATGAGTGTACTTTATCCTATCACCATTGTTGTGAATTTTTATTGTTTTCGCGTAGCCCACAACATATACGTATTGTTTGACAGTCCAGAAGCAAGCGGGAGGCTGTTTGATCATTGAACAAGGAAATAACATTTGAGAATTTCTCACATAACCACTCATGCGAAGAAAGCACAACATTTCTGTGCCAAAATGAGGATTTTCAAACACGACCACAGTGTTGAACTCTTCACTAAAGAACATGCCTACAACCATCCCCCCTCCCCCATTTCCACTCACATTTTCACATTTACATTATCCATAGAAATACTTTAATGGTTGAGGTATGCTATCGTAACTGCCTGACGGGTGGTGCTGACGTAAGTGACAATGGGAATTCACAATCCTGTAAGAAGATTTCCTTTATGTCCCACTGTGATGCACTGTTAGTGCACTGTCGATGCTGCTGCCCTGTAAGCTCAAAGAAGGATAAATCAGTTGGTGGAAACCTGCAGTCTGGGAAGATGAAGTGTTCTTCTGCTGCTGTTGTACTGGAGGCTTGAAGTTGAACGAACCACGTGGTCGAAACCTGAACTCTGATGAAACAAGTAGGTGCTGTGGAAAATCGAATGTCTCCCTTAAATCCCACTGATCAATTGTGTTGTCATTAGGTGCCCACTGCACTGTGGAAGAAAAATAATACTAAACGAGAAAACTTTTTAATAATAATAAGAATGATGATGAGTCCCATACTTCTTAAAAGAGCGTAGGGGAGCGACGCGGGAGACCCGCGCCGCCTTACTAGGCAAGGTCCTAGTGGAGGTGATTTGCCATTGCCTTCATCCGACCGTAATAGGAATGATTGATGATGATGAAGACGACACAACAACACCCAATCATCTCGAGGCAGGAAAAATCCCTGACCCCACCGGGAATCGAACCCGGGATCCCGTGCTCGGGAAGCGAGAACGCTAACGCGAGACCACGAGCTGCGGACAATAATAAGAATAAGAATACGAATAACGAGAAATATGGAGGAATTAATAGTTAAAGTACATTTGAATGGAACAGTCTTTTTCATTTTGTTCTCCGTGGATGTGGTGACTAAACCCTTGAATTTGCAGACGCTTGATGGCTGTGTCGCTTGAGTTAGTTACAGACTACGAATGCCATGTGTCATCTCAGGATGCAGGGTGCTCTAAGATGATTAGTGGTGTGTTGCTGGACCAGCAGGGGTCCACTGTACTAGTGGGAGAGGGAAGACCAATATTTCTGGGTAATAAGTTACTGACCCTACGACTTATCTTAGAAGCTAGATTAAGAAAAGGCAAACCCACGTTTCTAGCATTTGTAGACTTACAGAAAGCTTTTGACGATATTGACTGAAATACTCTTTTTCAAATTCTGAAGGTGGCAGGGGTAAAATACAGGGAGCGAAAGGTTATTTACAATTTGTACAGAAACCAGATGGCAGTTATAACAGTCGAGGGGCATGAAAGGGAAGCAGTGGTTGGGAAGGGAGTGAGGCAGGGTTGTAGCCTATCACCGATGTTATTAAATCTGTATATTGAGCGAGCAATAAAGGAAACAAAAGAAAAATTAGAAGTAGGTATTAAAATCCATGGAGAAGAAATAAAAACTTTGAGGTTCGCGGATGACATTGTAATTCTGTCAGAGACAGCAAAGGACTTGGAAGAGCAGTTGAACGGAATGGACAGTGTCCTGAAAGGAGGATTAAGATGAACATCAACAAATGCAAATCAAGGATAATGGAATGTAGTCGAATAGGTCGGGTGATGCTGAGGGAATTAGATTAGGAAATGAGACGCTTAAAGTAGTAAAGGAGTTTTGCTATTTGGGAAGCAAAATAACTGACGATGGTCGAAGTAAAGAGGATATAAAATGTAGACTGGCAATCGCAAGGAAAGCGTTTCTGAAGAACAGAAATTTGTTAACATCGAGTATGGATTTAAGTGTTGTATGTAGTGTAGCCATGTATGGAAGTGAAACATGGACAATAAATAGTTTGGACAAGAAGAGAATAGAAGCTTTCGAAATGTGGTGCTACAGAAGAATGCTGAAGATTAGATGGGCAGATCATATAACTAATGAGGAGGTATTGAATAGTATTGGGTAGAAGAGGAGTTTGTGGCACTACTTGATTAGAAGAAGAGATAGGTTGGTAGGACATGTTCTGAGGCATCAAGGAATCACAAATTTAGTACTGGAGGGCAGCGTGGAGGGTAATAATCGACGAGGGAGACCAAGAGATGAATACACTAAGCGGAGTCAGAAGGATGTAGGTTGCAGTAGGTACTGGGAGATGAAGCAGCTTGCACAGGATAGAGTAGCATGGAGAGCTGCATCAAACCAGTCTCAGGACTAAAGACCACAACAACAACAACAAGTTAGGTCATCAGGATTAGGCTAACACAGTTGAGTGAACATAGAAAACTCGGTGGTCATCATGGCCTAAATTATGGTAATTATAATGACAATCGTAGCCTATTAATTATACCATAAATAGACAAAATAAGATCCCAAAAGAGTAGTTTGTTTATAAAAGGGAAGCTGGAGCTACTAGTCGGTTTGTTTACACATGGAGAACAACAGTCCCTTTGTTCTAAAACTCTCATAGCTCCACTGCTTAAGATGTACACGGATGTTGAAAATTAGGTATACTGATAAGACAAGGAATGAGTTTCTCCATTTAACTGCAGATGTTGCAAGATGGATATCTTGATAAGACATGTGTTAAGACATTGGGGAATACCTTTCATGGTACTAGAGAGTGCTGTAGATGGTAAAATTTATAGGAGAAGACAAAAATTGACTTACATCTAATAAGCGTTTCTCTGAGATGAACAGTGTGGCATAAGAGAGTAATTCGTGACAGGCTGAATTGAACCAAACAGAAGAATGATGACTCATAACGTTTCAGGGCTGCAGGCATATGTTGATACGTCACTGTGTCTAACTTTGCACCGTCACTCCTCCCATTAACCCTATGGGATTGTCACCATAGAGCGTAGCGACTCTGACAGCTATTAATCGGATGCTGATATTGGTCGAAACTGAATATTTTTAAATGTTACAGCTTCTCACCTGCATATTCAACTCTGGGGATGGTAGGGGTGTATAACCCCACAGTATTTTTACAAAAATAATTTTGTAAATAATGGGAGGGTGGATGTACAATATTTGATTGTAATTGCTATAGACGTTAGGAGTTATGCTTGTACGTCAACACCTCTCCAGACCCTTTTGTGGGAGATATGTGAGTGTTAGCCCCCACACTGTTTCTTTCCACACAGAGGAAAATTTGTGAACCAAATCTGATTGAAATCCATCGAGTTGTTCATGAGGAGATGAAAAAAGAAATGGTTCAAATGGCTCCAAGCACTACGGGACTTAACATCTGAGGTCATCAGTCCCCTAGACTTAGAACTACTTAAACCTAACTAATCTAGGGACATCACACACAGCCATGTCCGAGGTAGGATTAGAGCCTGCGACCGTAGCAGCAGCGCGGTTCCGGACTGAAGCGTCTAGAACCGCTCGGCCACAGCGGCCGGCTGAGGAGATGAAGAATGTACATTAAAGCATAAAATGATTTTTATAAATACATAGACAGATTAGTCTAGGTCACTTATAATGAAAAATGTACAGTTGCATAGATGAATAGAATAATTATGTGTATAGGGTGTAATGACATTAGGGCTAGTACTTTTGTATGTGGTACTGTAACATGTACGTGCATCAGTTTGTCGATTGTTTTTACTCTGTGTCGAGAAGTCTACCCACAAACACGTCTCAAACTCTACAACCTTGTGTTAACTGCACGGCCCTGCGGCACCAAAAGTGGACTACGCCTGTAAGTATGGACTAACCGTTTTGTCTCCGTGTGTACAGATTTCAACGTCTGACCTGCTGACCAGAAAAAATAATCATTAATGGCTTCTTCTTGCCACATGTACATGGATGCACTATCCAATCAACAAACACATTATTCCTAATAGCTATAATTATTAGGCTGCAAATGACGTAAATACCGATGTTGTTCAGTACACCATCTCCAGTCAGCAACAGAAATATCTTCACTTCCACCCACCACACCCCGCATATATAGTATGTGTGTGTGTGTGTGTGTGTGTGTGGGGCCGGCCGGGGTGGCCGAGCGGTTCTAGACGCTACAGTCTGGAACCGAGCGACCGCTACGGTCGCAGGTTCGAATCATGCCTCGGGCATGGATGGGTGTGATGTCCTTACGTTAGTTAGGTTTATGTAGTTCTAAGTTCTAGGGGACTGATGACCTTAGAAGTTAAGTCCCATAGTGCTCAGAGACATTTGAACCATTTTGTGTGTGTGTGTGTGTGTGTGTGTGTGTGTGTGTTTGGGTGGGTGGGAGGGTGGGTGAGTGGGTGAGTAGCGATAACTGTGTTAAAGCTTGACAAACGTTTAATGAATTTTTCAGAAAACTGTATTTCCATTTCACGGTTTTATATTCATGAATTTTATTCGAAGAAGGTCACATACGTGACACTTTACACTGTGTATAGAGGTATCGTACTGTCCTTATCCCTTTCGCTGTGTTCCAGCTCAGGCCTTGTATGCCGTTCTGGAATCTCTGCAGTAACGGATTTGTCCCTGTGTCGGATGGAGCCGCGCATTCTGCCTGAGTGCAGAGTTTGGAGCCGCGATCAGCTCTTTTGGGCCGCATGAATTTCAAGTAACTGGCGCGCAAATGGCGAAGCCAGCGGTTGTTGGGGTTCACAGCTCGTGCGCTCAGCTGCCGTGTTGGCTCCTGCCGCTTAGTTTTTACGATCAGTGGTTATCTGAACGGCCAGATTCGCCCTTATCACCTAACGATCAATAAGGCTTATCTCGAAACGGTAGCAGGCACGGTACAAGAGGCTTGTTGTTAGGGCCCTGTGTAACTGGATTAAAAGTTTCACTGCAGACAGCGCGTCCTCGGCGTGCGCTCCAGTGGTGTTACTGCGACGTGTAGCTCACTCGAAGAACCGGGACACTCAATGAGCCCATGTTGTCCGATCCTAACAAAGTCATGACGCTCAGTTGTTTGGGTACCCCTCTGTGATTTCTTTAATCTGTAGTTAGTTCGAATGAGTGAGCGAAGTTGGGAAATTATCTTAACTTTTCTGATATGTGCGCTTTCCGCATGGTCACATCTACATCTACAGGGCTATTACAAATGATTGAAGCGATTTCATAAATTCACTGTAGCTCCATTCATTGACATATGGTCACGACACAGTACAGATACGTAGAAAAACTCATAAAGTTTTGTTCGGCTGAAGCCGCACTTCAGGTTTCTGCCGCCAGAGCACTCGAGAGCACAGTGTGAGAAAATGGTGACAGGAGCCGAGAAAGCGTATGTCGTGCTGGAAATGCACTCACATCAGTCAGTCATAACAGTGCAACGACACTTCAGGACGAAGTTCAACAAAGATCCACCAACTGCTAACTCCATTCGGCAATGGTATGCGCAGTTTAAAGCTGCTGGATGCCTCTGTAAGGAGAAATAAACGGGTCGGCCTGCAGTGAGCGAAGAAACGGTTGAACGCGTGCGGGCAAGTTTCACGCGTAGCCTGCGGAAGTCGACGAATAAAGCAAGCAGGGAGCTAAACATACCACAGCCGACAGTTTGGAAAATCTTACGGAAAAGGCTAAAGCAGAAGCCTTACCGTTTACAATTGCTACAAGCCCTGACACCCGATGACAAAGTCAAACGCTTTGAATTTTCGGCGCGGTTGCGACAGCTCATGGAAGAGGATGCGTTCAGTGCGAAACTTGTTTACAGTGATGAAGCAACATTTTTTCTTAATGGTGAAGTAAACAGACACAATGTGCGAATCTGGGCGGTGGAGAATCCTCACGCATTCGTGCAGCAAATTCGCAATTCACCAAAAGTTAACGTGTTTTGTGCAATCTTACGGTTTAAAGTTTACGGCCCCTTTTTCTTTTGCGAAAAAAACGTTACAGAACACGTGTATCTGGACATGCTAGAAAATTGTCTCATGCCACAACTGGAGACCGACAGCGCCGACTTCATTTTTCAACAGGATGGTGCTCCACCGCACTTCCATCATGATGTTCGGCATTTCTTAAACAGGAGATTGGACAACCGATGGATCGGTCGTGGTGGAGATCATGATCAGCAATTCACGTCATGGCCTCCACGCTCTCCCGACTTAACCCCATGCGATTTCTTTCTGTGGGGTTATGTGAAAGATTCAGTGTTTAAACCTCCTCTACCAAGAAACGTGCCAGAACTGCGAGCTCGCATCAACGATGCTTTCGAACTCATTGATGGGGACATGCTGCGCCGAGTGTGGGAGGAACTTGATTATCGGCTTGATGTCTGCCGAATCACTAAAGGGGCACATATCGAACATTTGTGAATGCCTAAAAAAACTTTTTGAGTTTTTGTATGTTTGTGCAAAGCATTGTGAAAATATCTCAACTAATAAAGTTATTGTAGAGCTGTGAAATCGCTTCAATCATTTGTAATAACCCTGTACATATACATGGATGTTCTGCAGACAGCACTTACGTGCCTGACAGAAGGTTCATCGAACCATCTTCACAATAATTCTCTGCTACTACACTCTCAAAAAGCGCGGAAGAAACGAACACTTATATCTTTCCGTGGGAGCGCTGGTTACCCTTATTTTATTTTGACGATCGTTTCTCCCTATGTAGGTTGGCGTCAACAAAATGTTTTTGCATTCGGAGGAACAAGATGGACCACCTTCATCCCCTCATGCTTGATGTCTTGTCCGTGTCTCGAGGCCAGAATCGTGCTACAATAGTTTGAGGAGCAAGATAGTGAAGTCACGTTAATGTCTTGGTCACCTGATGTGAGTCTGATGGTTCTCATCTGAGTTGTTATCGAGGGCCATCACCACGTACACAAAGCAGCGGCCAGTTATTTACGGAAACTGTATGACTTGCGCGTAGACACTTGCAACTTGGTGGCACATAGCTCCACAAATCTACCAACGAATTGTAGAATCGATTATACGCAGAATAGGTGACATAATGCGTTGCAAAGATGGCCCAACAAGCCCAACAAGCTATTAAGGAGGTGGTCACAATGTTTTGGCTCGTCAGTGTAACTCCTTTTATTGCTTGTGTTGGCATGCGACTAGCTTCATTGCTCTTCTAGCTTCAAGCACCTGGCGAAAACTATTTAATATTCATCACGAACTCTATTTCTGGTACACTGCAAAGGAAGTGTACTGAAATGTAGATTTGGTATTTTTGCTGTACGGATTAGCAGATTTATTCTCTTGAACGCAGAGTTGTTTCGATCATTTGTTGACTAGTCGTTACCGTTGATGCAAGAAAGTAAGAATAAACAATTAAAAGCCATATTTATGAACTGTATACTTAGAAGTAGAGAACAGAGCCACTTTTCCCTTTAGGAGGAAACACGCTTGTTAACAGTTTCAGTTATTTATTCATTCCACATTATGTCTAGAGTGCGCGAACGTAAAGTGAATGAAGAGAAGCAATTCTGAATAGAGTTGTATTCCTTGCATATAATTAACAAGGCATTTCGTGCATAAATGAATTAGGTTTTTAAGCAAGTCACTAAATTTTTTCTTTTTAGAGGCGTATAATTCTTCGCTTGTCTTTCAGCCGCAGGCTGTAATAGTAATATCGTTAAGGAGTGTAAAACAATTTGTCTCGTGTGTATAAATTTTGTTTAAAATGTGGGAAGGCTTTTAATTCTTTCCCGAAGGCAATTAATTCTGTGCACTAAAGTAATGCAGATAAAAGCCCTTATTTAAATACCTCAGTTACCAAGAATAAATGACACAGCTACATCAAAGAACTTCCCCCAAAATTGCTTTGCAAGCAAGTTCGCACATTTACTGTGTAAGAGACTTTTAAGTACTAGGGATAGTAATAACATTACGAAATGTTTCCCTTGATGACTGAAGATAAAATCAGCAGTAAATAACTGCAAACTTTCATTTTCTGTGCATTTAATACTAAGACGTGTGTCGTAATTCCTTTTTCATTACAGGTTCAGTGGTATGGCCTCAGAATCCATTTCGTATGCACTATGTTTGTCTTAACGTTCCTACAAACTATCAAACTCAGTTCTCCCGAAAAATCAACAAAATCTCTACCTTCGCTTACAATTTCGATTCTGTCTCACTGGTGTGTTTTTTTCCATCTGTAGTGCTTGGAGATGTAATTTAATCTCTCTTCCACTGCACTCAATTTTAGAATTTCACTGTCTGCAAAAGTACCCATGAAAGTAAGCGAAACGGACATTATCTGTGCTTTGGTCTGTATTGTAGTTCAACGCCCAATGTCAAGCGCTCCTCATGGAGATACGACACGCTCGAAAGATGTGAAAAGATGTTCGTTATCTCTCTGCAGTTTCCAGAAATTTTCCATCAGTTGCAACATATTATTGGTTTAACTTGTACACCAGCCTCATGTGTGTGTACTCCTTCGTAGTGCCCTAGTTTTACTTTTTGATAGCTCGTTAGTACAAAAATGGTTCAAATGGCTCTGAGCACTATGGGACTCAACATCTTAGGTCATAAGTCCCCTAGAACTAAGAACTACTTAAACCTAACTAACCTAAGGACATCACACACACCCATGCCCGAGGCAGGATTCGAACCTGCGACCGTAGCAGTCCCGCGGTTCCGGACTGCAGCGCCAGAACCGCTAGACCACCGCGGCCGGCACTCGTTAGTACAGATGGTATTTCTGCTGTGAAAGGCTGATAAGCGAACAGTACAAAAAATGCCTCCCAGACCCCCCCCCCCCCAAAAAAAAGTAAAATAAGGCATTTTCGGTTCAGTTGACGAGGGCATCAGTTCGTGATGGGTAAATCTGTTAAAGAAAACTAATTAATTGTACTGCAACTTAAATTGTTTCTTGAACTCACTTTACAAATATACCATTGAGAAACACTGACTTGCATAAATAATGGAAAAAAATTATCAGTGTCTCGGGGAACAATGAAGCGACTGCCATGAGAGTTGTTGGTACAGCACTAATGCTGCACAAAAATGCCAAATGCTAAACAACGATCCTGTAATCCAAAAGCTTTATTTAGACGCCGCAGATACTGTGTTTGATGATGGGACGGCAGTTTTCTCTGTGGCAGTTGGGAGACAGGACCTCGGACAGACGGACGGACGGACGGACGGAGGAAATATTTACCAGTAATTATTCGGGGTGGGCTGCTAGCAGATTGTTGGCACGTCAGACTAAGGCAGAGTCAGCCAGCTGATTGTATGGTCATTGTTGTGGAATTCATAAGCGATAAATATTTCTAACCGCAGGCTGGGCACTGATCAGGTAATTCATGGTCGGTAAGTCATGCGATGACTCCTCCCTGCTACGGACTACACTTGCTCCAGTCACTGAGTATCGTGTGCAGAAGGCATCATATAACTTGTATGCATGTAAGGCGACGAGCGAACGTGTTTTGATCTGACAACAAGCCATTACAATCATCGTTCGCCGAACATTCATGAGTGGAAATGAAGATACGCATGACCGAGAAAGGTGGTGGAGTGGTTAGCACTCTGGACTCGCATTCGGGAGAACAACAGTTCAGATTCACGTCTTGTTATCCAGAATTAGGTTTTCCGTGATTTCCCTAATCGCTCCTGGCAAAGGCCGGGATGGTTCCTTTGAAGCGGCACGGTCGATTTCATTCCCCATCCTTGACACAATCCGAGTTTATGCTCGTCTCTAATGACCTCGATGTCGATGAGATGTTAAACCCATTCTTCCTTGAAGATATACGTGCAGGTTGGTTACACTTCCGAGTAACGCCGGATCCATTCTCTTGACATTGCTCCGCTTCTTTTGCAATCTCTGTGTGTGTGTGTGTGTGTTTGTCTGCGTACTTGTATCTTCCATTCCCCACACCTCCTTCTGCTAGCACCGAAGGAAAACTTTACGGACAATACTCATTCAGAGGCGTAGATAAAATTTGTCATACACGAGTATAGCAAAATTGTATGACTGATATTTCTTACTGCACCATATCCCTTCCTTTACCTAGTCAAAGAGAGAAACTAGCACTCCCATCTCTTTTGTTTTTCATATCTTTATGTGAATGTAGTATTTAAGTAATGTGCGCAACACATATTTTAAATTCTCATCGATATATTGTCTTACAACTTTTACAAGGGCTTTGTTATTTTCCAGAGTGACATCATTGTCCTGCGTAGGTTGTTTCTATTCTCGAAATAAACACTTTGTTTCAGGCTTTTGCTATTAGCCAATTTCGTCTCCTTGATCATTTCAAGCTATCTCAGTTTTTTGTGTCACAGTGAAAAACTGTAGTCACGTAATATCTTCCTTACAAGCATTTGTGTGAAGGAAACTCCATCTGATGATGTGCTTAATCGCGTAATGGTGTCCGTAATAAAGGATTCTTGTGATCATTGTGGTAACATGAAACACCATGATCATAAAAAAACCTTTTCTAAAAAGTCAGTAGATGATTAAGGACATGATTATCTGGAGCTTCCTCTACACAAATGCGTGGAAGGTAAGATAATTACATTATGAGACTACAGTTCATGACTGTAACACAAATAATAGAGGTAACTTGAAAATGCCGAAGGGGGCGAAATTACCTAGTAGCAAAAGCATGGAACAAAGTGTTTATTTCGAAAATAGAAGTAGCCTACATAGAGCAAATACTTCCCTCAAGAAATTGGCAGCGGTGAAATATAACAGAATGTGTGAGACTGAATACAGTACTCCATGAACAATACGGTAAAGAACTCTATTTTCGGATTGAGGCCTAATTCCGGGTAGGTGGATATTTGCTCCCTGGACGGTACTGTCGATGCAGAAACTATCTGAAATGCTTGTGCTTCCGCATCTGAAATGCTTCTGCTACCTGACAAGCGCATCAGTCGCGTTCCGTGTTAGCAGTTGATTTTTTTCTTAATATCTTACATTTGAATGTAATATTTTGTGGACACAACGTAAGCATCACAGCTACACGGTAGGTAGATTGATATTTTATTCTTATTAGTGACATACCATAGTTAACGAAACTTGGGAGTATCTTTTAAATTCAGTTATTGATTACATGTTTCGGTAGTTCAGCCATGTTTGTGAAGTGGTACAGATGGTAATTTCAGATACTGCTACGGTGCATAATTTCAACCATCTGACAAATATGCCCCTTTATAGATTTCACTTTTTATTCCTTTTCAGGAGACGACTGGGAAGAATAGAAAGTATTGGGCAGAGTAAAATACGGGGAAGGCAATGGAAGCGATTACAAATAAAAAAAGGGCGTTCTCAAATGCGTCCAAAGTGTTTCAGTTGCAATAAATCTACACTTTTAGATTAAGTAAAGGCAGAAAATTTGGAAGAGAATCTGGGCTCCAAGATAGGCAGAAGATGTGCTTTAGGAAGAGCCTTCAGCTCAAGACATGCTAAAATGTAAGAAGAACACAAAGGTGGCTAAATTGAGTAGGCGACAAAGGAAATCGTTATGTGAGTTATAGTCTTCTGCTGAGGATTCCGAAAGTTCTGTTTCCCTTGTCTCGACAGATGATGATGAGAGCGCAGATGAAGAATGCATCCGTCACAAACCGGAAATTAAACTGGAGAAGGTCGGATAAGGTGTTTAGGACGTTTACATTGGCTACATGAGCTATGTGCTGGGACTGAGGAACATGACTGGAGGACGTACAAATATTAAAACTGCGAATGATAGCCTCATTGCAGTCTAAGTGTATCACTATTGTAATCAAATTGGAATATCTCAACATTACTTTTTGTGTAAACCACTATTCCCATAGGTATGCAGTCTTGAATTTTCCTTGCGAAATAACCCTATCCGAAATTAAGAAACAGATATATGAAATTACGCACACTTTTAGTACATTTTCCAAAATGCACAAGTTTCTTTGAGATAAATTATGAAATGTAATCCGTTGACTTTCGCTATAAAAGGTTATACATAACCAAATTTCCTTAGCTATCCGAAAATAGAGCACATTACCCTCCTTCCAATGGAAGTGGACGACTCGCTCGGTCGCCAAGAATCCAGGAGAATATTCTTTGTGACTCACTTCAGAAGTGGTGAAAACTGAAGAGCGCTTACCAACGATTTCTGAATTCGAGTACTGTCAACAATTAGAGCGCTGAACTATCGTGCCCCTAACATACCGCAATCAAGTATTACGAGATTGTCATTAAGTGGAGAGTAAAAGCTATGATTTGAAGAATATTACAGAAATGGAGAAGAAATAATTCAATGGAGAATCCTTTTATCTATTGGAAGAAGGGAGTAGGTGATGAACAATTTGCTCGGACATCGTCGACCAACTATGTATGATTGGTTGAAGAATGACTTAGGAGGATAATTTGCTTAAGATATTGGATAAGGATGCAATGAAGAGATTGTTAGGACTGGAATCGGAAGAAAAGAAAGGGTGAACACTGAGCCGTGCTGTCCCCGGCTTATGCGTTGGTTTAAACCTTGACTGTTAGTCTGCGTTTAGTTTCCTGCGGTTACTGCAGTTATACTGTGGTTCTGTGGTTCTTCCTCTTTCTACGTGTGGCAGCAGTGTTGTGTATCGATATTCGCACCTTGTACTATCTTTGGTCTGGTGCTTATAGTTTCGCCGGCCGGGGTGGGCGAGCGGTTCTAGGCGCTACAGTCTGGCACCGCGCGACCGCTGTGTGATGTCCTTAGGTTAACTAGATTTAAGTAGTTCTAAGTTCTAGGGGACTGATGACCTTGGAAGTTAAGTGCCATAGTGCTCAGAGCCATTTGAACCATCTGCTTATAGTTTCCGGCTAGCCGGTGTGCGTCAGTCGGTCGGTTGGTGTGGATCAGCCAGGAAATCTCCGCACGGCGCAGTGGGCCGAGCCCGCTGGCCGTCTCTACGCAGTGTCAGAGTGTGTTGGAGCTGTTCCGATTGCTACGGGGTTCGTGGCTCACCGACCTAGGACATCAAAGTTGAGTGGTGATTTAATTACCGAAGCCAGACTGTTCACATCGTGCCGTTGGTTTTCGTGGTTGGCTGTTGGGGGTATTCCCGTGAGCAACAGCGGGTGTTCGAGTTGGTAAAGTTTTGCCACCATCCGGTGGCGTTTAACTGTATTTTGGTTATTTGAAGTCCAAGTGCACCAGCGGAATTTTCTGCGTTGTGGCCGTTAGCGTTCCGGTTACCTGCCCTGGCCGCTGACGTAAAATTCAGGCAGTGTCCTTTCCTCACCGTGTTGTTGCTGTCCAACACGCGTGTGTAGTTTTGACAGCTTATGCATACTTGGTTGTGGGCGGCTAAGCCTTTTACGTTTTGGCTTTGGAGTTCTTTGTGCACTGGTAGGGTGGAAAGCAAGTCGTCTTGTCAGTGGGTTCGTTGAATGTCTCTTGGTTGGGCTGCCGGCGGATCGGATATAGTTGAGCTGACTACCTAGCTCCCGTAAGCGAACGTTAATATTTCAAGTGCAGATCGACCCCGGAAACTTCTGAGCGCCGCTGGCTGTACTTCCTTTTCTTATTGGTGTTTGATTGTGCATTTTAATGGCTTATAGCCGATGGTCTGAATTTGTATGCCTTTAGTTGGGTTTTAAAGAATTGGCCTTCAGCCGCTTTGAAAAAAAAAGTTCCTTACTTGACAAGTCTTGCATTGTTTGGGCCTTCTGCCTCATTAAAAAATTTTTTGGGATAAAGCTTTGGGCCCTCTGCCTTTTGAAAATTTATTGTAGTTGCGTTTTTCAATAATGGGCCTTCAGCCACTTTAAAATTTAAATGCCTTACTTGTTAAATCTTAGTTTGCTTGGGTCTTCAGCCTGTGTAAATTATTGATAAAGAAAATGCTTTGGGCCTTCTGCCTACTAAAAATTATTTTAGTTTTTCTAAGTCACCGGCCTTCAGCCGTTTTTAAACTAAAGTTCTTGTCTTTCAAGTATCAGACTGTGTGGGCCCTTCAGCCTAATTGAAGATAAACGTCTTCTGCCTTTTGTTTTTTTCTTAAATTAATTTTACCGGCAGTCTTAAATCATGGGCCTGCAACAGTCGTTAAATTAAATTTGTTTGCATTTCAAGTGTTAGATTTGTTGGGCCTTCAGCCAGGTTATAGAACTTACTTGCGTGAGGCCTTCTGCCTTCTAAATATTCTGTTTTGAGTCTGAATTTTAAGTTAATGGCTTTCAGCCCTTTTTAAATTTAAGTGGTTGTGCCCTTAAGGCAGAAGATAGTGTGGCCTATTCAGCCGATAACTAAGTCCAAAAACTTTTGTTGTATTGTTTGGACGACTAAATAAAGTTATATGTGTTTAAGTGTAACTGACAGTCCCCTTTTGGCCCCTTTCCACAATTCCAACTACCTGTTCTGTCCTGCGGATTTAAGCAGGACGTTTCAAACGCTTTCACAGCTGATGAGTCTGAAGTCATCCTTAACTGTGGACGGTTTTGAGCAGATTGAGCCAGTGGATTTTACTTTAGCCTCAACGTTCTAATGATCCGTGTATTTTTTGAGTCTCAGTTACGTAAAAGTAAAATTAAAATAAATGGTGACGTCGTACTGTGGACACGCGACGGATGGCAAATTTTCAGAGTTGAATAGTTCACAACACCGGCACTACAGAGCAAAACACCAACATCAGTTCAGTGATTTTTTTTATTACCTTGAGAAGTGCGAAGTTCTTGCACTTCATTCCAGCCTGCGCATGCTACTATATTAATCTCGGAGAAGTATTGCGTCCGTTTCACATGCAAGCGCTGGGCAATTGTTTCTTTGCTGTATCGACTGGAAGCAAGCGCGAGCAAGTGCCGCTGCTTTCATATTGTAGCCGTCACGCGATCTGGCAATTAAGTGGAGCGAAGGGAGGAGTGCAGAGCACTCAAGTCACGCCAGAGTGGCTCATTAACTGTCCAGACTTATACGCAACGGTAGCCACGCACTGCCAGAGGTCAGAGCGTTGCGATATGTTTCAGTACGTGCAGTTGCTCTGCTATAAACAAACCGTATTCCCTAGATGGAAAATCCTACTTTGTCCTTTTGGAAAACTTCGCATTATACGAGTAATGCAGTTGATGTCTATATAGCTGAAACAAAAAAGCACAAAAGAAAAGCATCATACTTCTATTTTTCTAATATGAGTAATATCAAGAGGTGAAAAACACCATTATCATATTTTTTTGGTTTTTTGATATTTCAGTGTACTGTGATTTCTTTAGACATTAGGTATAGTATCAGAAGAATAAAGGCCACACAAAACCGAACAAAGGAAATTCTTAAACTATCATACAGTCAGCTAAACAGCTCATGCTCCTATGTTGTTCATATGAATAATACACGAAAGAATGGAAAAGAAAGTTGTGGAGCTCTTAGATAACTATGAGTTTGGCGATAGGAAAGATAGAGGCGCCTGGTAATGTAGGCAAGACTTAATAAATTAAGGAACGCTCCTAGGAACTGTGTGTCTAGAGATTGCATTTGACAGCGTAAAATGGTGCTCTATGTTTGAAATCCTCAGAAAAGTGGGTATACAGCGTAGAGAAAGACGACTGATGTACGATATACAAGAAGCAACAGAGAACAATATGAATAGAAGAGCAAGACAGAAACGCTAGGATTGAAAAATGGGCGAAACAAGTATCGCTCACCTACCGTTTAAGCTATAAATCGACGAAGCAATGACGTCAGCTCTCCAGGTATCGTTCGCTCTCGAGTTTTCTGGAACCCTTACGCGTCGTGCACGTTTTGGCAAGAAAATGACCTCAGTACCGACAGACCTTTCAATTCTAACTCTCCCTCAGTACAAAGAGGAGACATTCATGAGATAAAACGATGCGATAAACTGAAGGTCGCGTCTGTAGACCGTGTCGTTAATTTTAGATATGAATTCATATTAATTATTTCTTTTGGAACTATTTCGTTAAACTGAACCACAGTACGCAGATTTTATGAAATCGCTCGTATCTCTTAAAAAGTGCGTTGGTCTGTTGGTTTCGCAAAGAAAACGTAAGAAATTTTGTGACACATTCGTGTTAGTGCAGAGGTGGAGCACATGTCCGCATTGGACAAGGTCGGAGGTAGAAATCAGCCGTTGGCTTGACTAAGAACATCTCAGTATTCGTCTCCAACGGTCTACGGAAATTGTAGCAAAAATAAATTATAATGATTATATGGGGATGCAAGGTTCGCAGTTATTCATTGTTCTCCTGCCCCCCTCCCTCCTGAACCAAAATATAATTTGCAACCACCCTCATATTTAAGCGTGCCTCAGTTGCCTAGGGTTTTAATAACAATAAAAACACATAAAATATTTTAAGACAGTCGTAATAACATGTTTACGTCAGTGGTTAGTACAAAGATTTAGCTATTAAATGTATTAAACGCGATACTACTGTCTAACCCAAGCAGATTTCTAAAATGTAGTCTCACAAGATCCTTCGTCTCGCGCATTGTAAGGTTTGGGATGGGCGGGGGGAGGGGGCGACATGGATGGATGTGGGGAGGGAACTGTACACTCGCCGCACTGGTAACCTGCCCTGGTGAGCGCCTGTGTTAAAAAAATACGTAGTCTATACTGGTTTGCTAATAACAGTCTTGATCGCATGAATTTGAACTGGTGACCGGTTTCGATCTGTTGTACTTAGATCATCTTCAGATCTTGTACTCCATGGTGGTAAGGCTCACTGAATAGACCACGCCAGTTCGACGTTGCATATTGCGTTCATAATCCTGTAAAAGGTTCTAAGAGAGAGCCCGCGAACAAAGTCTATCACCCTTTCACCTCTCTCAGAGTCGCCGACGACTAGAGACAACCACAGCATCTACTGCATGAACCCGAAGACTCCCGCCCACAGACCTTCTGCCGGAAAACGCTCTCTGCAAAATGCTGCCTAACCCTGAGGGCAGCTCTCTGCTCCTGTGCTTCCCAAACCGTTCCACCGTCTCGTCGCACAACTGCTGCTAAAACTACATAAATGTGCATGTTATATGATGAACTGAATATTCAAAGTAAGCGCGCTTGTGGTGCCACAAGTTACTACGCGATAACATTCAGTGCAACACAGCCCGCTGTATTGGAGCTTAGGAAGCTGCAAACTTGTGTCTTAGCCATGACTCATAAGCATAGATGTCGCTGCTCGGCAGCGTGAGAACGGCTCCTGTGACACTTCGAGCGACTGTATATTCTTACCTCCTACGAATCTGAATAAAACGCATTAAATATGGACAGATTATTTTCAAATTTGATATACTAGCTTTTGTTGTTCAGAAGAACGTCTCCACAAAATTTCAAAGTCGTACATATTATAGTTTCGGAGATTCAGAAAATTACCTACAACACTCCAAACCGTCACTTAGACTACAAAACTCTGTTAGGAATAATAACAGATTGTCTTTTAGTATCATTTGAAACCATTACTAGAGTTCTCAAGGTGTAGAATGATTTAATTGAGATTCTATTTTCGAAATCTTAATTATTTTGCATTTTCGTAGTACAAAATTCAGAAAAAAATTATTATCTGTTTACTAGGTTGTAGTGTCAAGAAATGAGAATGAGCGAGAGTGTGTATGTGTGACATACGTTAAAATTCAATATTATATTATATACAACATTACGTAACTAGAACGTAGGAAAGTTGTGTTTTACCCACATTGCCGACGACGTATGTCTAAGTGTGATTGCTTTTGTAAGAAGGCAGCCGGAATAGCCGTTTAAGTAGGCTGTTTATGTTTTCTTATTGGCAACGTTACATAGCGCTCTGTATGAAAATCACTGGCTGTGCTCTGTGCAGTCTGTGGCTAGACTGCATTGTTGTCTGCCATTGTAGTGTTGGGCAGCGGCAGCTGAATGTGAACAGCGCGTAGCGTTGCGCAGTTAGAGGTGAGCCGCCAGCAGTGGTGGATGTGTGGAAGGAAATGGCGGAGTTTTGAAATTACATATATTATGACTTTTGATGATATTAAGGTAAATACAGTGTTTGTTCTCTATTAAAATCTTTCATTTGCTAACTATACCTATCAGTAGTTAGTGCCTCCAGTAGTTTGAATCTTTTATTTAGCTGGCAGTAGTGGCGCTCGCTGTATTGCAGTAGTTCCAGTAACGAAGATTTTTGTGAGGTAAGTGATTTGTGAAAGGTATAGGTTAATGTTAGTCAGGGCCATTCTTTTGTAGGGATTTTTGAAAGTCAGATTGCGTTGCGCTAAAAAATATTGTGTGTCAGTTTAAGCACAGTCTTGTAAAATTCTTCAAAGGGGACGTTTCACCGTTTGCTGAGTAATCGTTTTCTAAATTAGTTTGAAGATTAATTTTAATTTAGTTTTGTTTTGTTAAACATTGTGTTAGTATTTGAATTTTGGAAGACGCAAATGCTGTTCTGAATATTGATTGGCTTAGGCGAGTTTTTCCTCGAGAATGATCTCGAAGAATCATTTTGATTGGTCCATCAGACTGATCAGCCAATCAGAATTAAGTACTTCCCACGCACAACTAGTTAGATATATTGAGAGAGAGGTAGTCAGAACAAGATCAGCTTCGGTGGCGGAAGGACATGTTAAATGTGCTGTTTCTAATTATGTGTAAGACGAAGAAATATTGTGCTCCGCTCGTTAATACTAGTTGCAAGGAAAGCCGTTGCAATTACGAACAGTTTGATGAAAGTTGAACGTTTTGGAAATGCTTTGTTGGAAAGTTACGAGCTTGTGAACTTTCGGGTTTTGTGAACATTTCCGCGTGGCATGTTCCGTATTCTTAGTATTTTGGCGAGCAGTTTCTCTTGAAGAAAATCACTGAGAAGGACTGAATGTGAAACTCAGTATTAGGAGCGGAACTGTGACTGTGAGATCGCGTAGTCAATCTGGTCGGACTTATTTGTATTTCTGGCTGCTTTGCGTGTGAAGTTGTTGTATGAACTGAGAACTGAGAGTTGTAGATTCGTTAGTTAAGCATATGCGGACTTGATGGCCCGTTAAAAACGTGTGCTTCAGGAAATAAAAAAGACTTGCTTTCAAATTTTGAAGAATTTATAATGACAGAAGCACCAACATTACCACCCGATATGTATTATGAGATAATTGCAGGAAAGAAAGCTACTAGAGTTCACGCGGACTTTGCAAACGTAAGTATAGGCGTCGTTTTTATCAACTCTGCTTCTCCGACGTCTAAAGAGTACGTACGTTTGCAGAGAAAAGGGATGGTGAGCGGACGCCGTACTGAGGTAGTGGATTTTTGCAGTTGAACAGTGCACAGTACGACGAACGAAGGAAAATTTAATTCGCCCCGCTGCACGCTGAACGTTTCGATACTTCGTATTACATACTTTTTGTATTAGGAACAAAGAACGTTCAAAGATAATATGATGTAAGTAAGACACAATTCACTTAAAATCTAAGTTATAGTACTTAGGGCTTATTTTGCGATTACTATCTACACATATAAGTGATTATTACGAATTGTGCTTGATGTACCAAGTCTTTACTTGTAATATTTCCCTCACTACTATGACAACGGTCTAATTTAAATGTGAAATCGATATTTACGCTAATTATGGATATATCTAAACACTAATCATTTCCGTAATGCTCTACTTATCCTGATGTTGCAGTGATACTCTTTTTTGAAATAAAGTAGTGTGTCTTGATGAAGTGATCATCGCCGTATTTGGATATCAAAAGTGATCTGTTCAAGTATGCTTACATCTATATTCTATATTTTAAGTACAATGCCTCACAAAAAAAGTGAAGCGCCAAGAAAGGGAGGACGGAACACAATGAAACTTTGCTGGTTAAAATGATACATGATGTTATTACACAAATCGTTATTACTTGGTAGCATGGGCTCACTTATCAATATGACGTTGCACTTCCTCTGGCTGGATGCACCACTGATTCTGTTAGTAAGGGTGTCCCTGCTACAGGCTCAATGAGTGAAAGGACTTGGGGGGCTTATGATCCTGTACTGTGGTCCATTTCTGTCCAGACCAACTAACCAACCAAAGCAATAAGTCTAGATGGGTGTGACACATTGCATTTCATCAAAGGCACATCCCGAACTCAATTTTATTATGGCAAGGACTCATACAAATAACAAGCACAAGCGAGAAAACTCTCATCTAATCATAACGATATCACAGTTTAAGCACAAACATAATTTTAATGTTACGTATATACACCTGTACTAATCGCTCTGCAGGTACAAGAACAGAAGCTAAAACAGTTTTAGAAAAGTGGCATAAAACAATCATAATCTTTTTAATGAAACAATATGCTTAAAACTCACAGTCTAGAAATCCCCTAGTTTCGACGCGTGGAAAATACTAACGGAGAAATCAGTGACATTAAAATCTGTAACACATTTGCATTCGCAAAACGACCATCAGAATTTATCAACACAGTTACCACTTACCAAAAGCTCAAGACAAATAGAAGTTATACAACATAGCTCATCAACTGTCATATAATTTAGCCTTGATAAAACTGCAAACCAGCGAAGCTGGAGCCACTGTGCTTATAAATTGCTGAGACAATTAACCTTTGTTTAGCTAAAGGCACTATCTGCTTTCTGAACAATAACCACGGCCGTTCTGGATAATATGGCCACTCAGTACTTCTACGCGCCTAGTACGGCAGACCTGTGTCTACCACCCCGGACAGATAACCTGTTCAGTCGCCGTAAGTAATCGCCGACCTTAAAGAAGCCAGCGATGCTAGTCAAACAGACGACCTTGACGCAGTAGATCATTCAATGGTGACCGCCGCTGTTGACGATACGGACTAACGAGGACAGAACGCCACGGCATGGAAACGGTGTCAGACTGTGAGCAGGCCCTGTCGCTTGTTCTTATAGGTCGAAGCTGGATGCGCAAGGCCGCTGCTGTTGCCTCTTGCTAGCACGCAGCTTCTTTTTAGGAGGTTCCAATCACTTTGTCCACAGCGCCGCTCTGCATCACAGGCGCACATCGGATTACCACAGTGCTCTGTGCAGCTAGCCGTCACTATTTCCCACTCATCCTCTCTCTTTCCTTCCCCCCTCCTACATTTTATGTTTACAGGTATGTACCAGCTGCGTCGGACATTTCAGATATTTACAAATCTGGATACTACACGATTAGTCCAGCTGGCCAAATAGAGACTCACAATTAGTTATCAGATGCTGATAACGCTGCATCACACCTTTACGCGGTATCTCCGAGTCCTCGGCAGTCATTGCTCCACATCTGACGTTGTTGTTTGCGCCCCTTATAAAGGGTGTAACACACTAGCAACATGGAATGAACTGTAAAATACTCATAAAATCCTAAGTGTGTCCACCAGTATTAGCCGAGCGGTCTAAGGCGCTGCAGTCATGGGCTGTGCGGCTGGTCCCGGCGGAGGTTCGAGTGCTCCCTCGGGCATGGGTGTGTGTGTTTGTCCTTAGGATAATTTAAGTTAAATAGTGTGTAAGCTTAGGGACTGATGACCTTAGCAGTTAAGTCCCATAAGATTTCACACACATCTGAACATTTTTTGTCCACCAGCAGCAGCACCATACGTAAATTCGTCATAAACTTTACGCAGTGTATCTGGTTTTACAGACGTTATGGCGGCTGTTGTTTTGTTCTTCACTTCTTCTATATCACGGGACGAAGGGGAGAGGAACACACTTCGCTTCACATATCCCCACAAGAAAAATTGCACGGGGTCATGTCTGGCGATCTTGGAGGCCAAGAATGCAGGGCACTGTCTCAGGGTCCCGTGCGCCCTATCCGGAATTGAGGCAGAGCCCACCTGAAATTGTGGAAAAAGCTACTTCTGCAGTATCGGAAGATTGATCATTCCGTTCACCATGTTTTCTTATAAAAGAAGAGACTGTACACTTTTTCACCAGAATTACAATACCAAATACGAATGTTTTTGGGTGGAGGCGGATCAATGTCCAAATGCCGACGAAAAGCATGTTGGAACAAAATCACTGTTTAACTCTTTTAAACTGCAGCACACAAAACGCCTTCTGTTGAGCAGACGCCATCTTACTTCTGACTGACAGCAAACTGAGAAGGCGCATTTACTGAAATCTGACGCTGATTTTCTGAAAGTCTAAGCCACACCCATTGTGAGCACCTCACATGTTTCGAAATTATTACCGTCCAAAATTCGGTCAGTGTTCATGAAATACCATGTGTACCCTATCAGGCCTGGTAACAAGCTGAAAACGATTATCACTAACGCACTCTGGCAGTCGTTCTACCTGGCACAGGAAATTGCAAGTCTAGTCATTTATATACCTGCCGATGGTGTGTACAAGTACAAAATTGCTTTTACATCTGACCATATCTAATGGGTCTCCAAATCCTTGAACGCCATGTACACCTCCTCGCTTTCCGTATCTGTCTCCCATCCCCCACGAGGATCCTCTATGACCTCCTCCCCTTTCCTCATCTCCTTATTTTCCTCGACCACATCCTCTGCACCAACCGCCACCTCGATCCTACTCACCTCCAGGTGTCTCCTTTCCTCTCCCTCTCCCCCCTCCCCGCCTGCTGTCGCGTCTTTACCGATGTGTCCCTCTCTCTCTCCATCTCCACACCCCCCATCTCCTCTCTCAAAGAACTTCCAAACTCTCTCCGTACCAGATAATGTACTTCGTTCCAATATTTATCCTTCTTTCCATCTCTGACGTTCCTCCTCCCCTCCCCTCCTCCCTTGGGCTCCCTCTCCTCCCCCTCCCCCTCTGGTGTTTCCTCCCTCCTCACCACTGCCCTTCTCCTTTCCCAGTACTTGCATTCACTCACCATCTCCTGCCCCTTGGTGTGCTGCAACCTCTACCTCTTCCCCCTTTCTGCCCCCCCTCCTCTATGAACCCCCATCTCTCTTTCCTCTATCCCTCCTCTTCGACCTTCCCTTCGTTGTCAGGCCCTTCAAATTGTACTGCAGTTACTTTCTCGTGTTTTGGTACTTGTCACATATGTAACATCAGTGCAGTGTGTGTTCCGTGTCGTCGTCCTATACTGTGAACGCCGGTTTTGTTCTATTCGTGCCGCCAGTATCTCCGTGCTATGTCTTCATCGAGTGCCGTTTTAACTGTTTGTGGCTTTGTTAACTTCGATTGCTTCCTCCTCCTCATGTGTACATTTCATCTTTTATCCCCGTCATTATATATGTAATGTTCCCCAGTGGTATTTTATGTAATCTTTTCGATGAAGAGTGGAGAATTGTGCTGCTGCCAGCCCACCCCTGCCCTCATGGTGCGGCGGAGTGAAATGACAAAAAAGGTAAAAAAATGCCTAATTCGTGCTTTTCTTATTTTATCAGTCAGTGAATATAAAATTATGTACAGAATTTGATGTAAAATGACAATATGGAGAGCGATCATATGATATACATAATTTGTTATTTAACTGTGTTCATTGCAAAGCTTTTTAAACACAATTACCGATTTCAGCTATGCTATGCTTCAATCTGATGATGGCTACTGCATAGCTGAAACCGATAATTCTGTTCAAAAAACTTTGCAAGCGATAATACTAAATTAAAAAAGAATGTATACAGTCATGTCATGAACGCTGCTCATTGATACCTGAATTACAGTTGTCATTTTATGCATTCACTCGCAATTAGCGTAGGACAGTACAATTCATGTCACTCTTCAATTAAAAATGGTGCTGAAACCACAGTATTATTGCTGCAAGGTTGTGTTGTATGCATGTTGTGGATTAGAGGGTTGGCCATCTCCTGACTAACGGCTGGTGTTCATGTTCTGTTTCATTACAAGCTATAAATGGAGATCTCCCACAAAGAAGGTTGTATATCACATTTTCTTGCAAATCGGGTGATGCTGTGGTTAGGAAACGAGACGCTTAAAGTAGTAAATGAGTTTTGCTATTTTGGGAGCAAAATAACTGATGATGGTCGAAGTAGAGAGGACTTAAAATGTAGTCTGGCAATGGCAAGGAAAGCGTTTCTGAAGAACAGAAATTTGTTAACATCGAGTATAGATTTAAGTGTCAGGAATTCGTTTCTGAAAGTATTTGTATGGAGTGTAGCCATGTATGGAAGTGAAACATGGACGATAAATAATTTAGACAAGAATAGAATAGAAGCTTTCGAAATGTGGTGCTACAGAAGAATGCTGAAGATTAGATGGGTAGATCACATAACTAATGAGGAGGTATTGGATAAAATTGGAGAGAAGAGGAGTTTGTGGCACAACTTGACTAAAAGAAGGATCGGTCTTAGGGCATATTCTGAGGCATCAAAGGATCACCAATTTAGTATTGGAGGACAGCATGGAGGGTAAAAATCGTAGAAGGAGACCAAGAGATGAATACACTAAACAGATTCAGAAGGATGTAGGTTGCAGTAGGTACTGGGAGATGAAGAAGCTTGCACAGGATAGAGTAGCATGGAGAGCTGCGTCAAACCAGTCTCTGGACTGAAGACCACAACAAAAACTTTGAGTTTTCACTGAAATAAAGTAATACATCACATGAGACATGCTACCACAGCAACAGATGTCTTTATTTCTGTTTACAAGTTGAGCATCCTGGAAGAAATTTGTATATCAACGATAACGGCAGATGTGGCTGATGTTATATCAATGATAACGGCGGATGTGGCTGATGTTATATCAATGAAAACGGCGAATGTGGCTGATGTAAGTTTCACTCCAAGCGAGTTAAATAAAAGAATAGAAAGGAAAATACATCGATCAGACTGGAAACAGAATGCCAAGAAAGGTATGAGGTGTAGTGGAAAATCATTTATTTCTACACTTGGTTAAGATGTGCCTCAAAAAGCTACATGAAATGTGATACGTGGATGAATGTTGTGTATATTTGAGATAAAAATACAGTCTTGGTTGCGGAGGTTTTTAGTTTCAAATTTCAGTGACGCGTTTCGCCTGTGGTAGACACCTCAAGATTATCTGAAACGCAAAAAATTACAAAAATAGGTATAAGGAAACGTCTTGATCCCATCTTGTGCAAGAACGTAATCTATGGGAAATATTTTTGTGCTGGCTTACATAAACTGATCACGGCGCATGCCGTCGGCAGAAATGATTACACAATGCGCACACATCGGCAAAATGAAATTAGGATAGCAAAAAGTTGAAATGCCTGTCAAGTAGGTACCTGAATAGAAGCAGAACGCTGAAAGGTTCCAGCGAAAAAGTTTTCACTCTCTAAATACCGCATGGCGGCAGAGTGTTCGCGGAAGTACATGTTATTCTTTAGTCTCCTCACTTTCTGTTTATAGATACTCCCAGGTTCGCACTTCCCCCGAGTATTGCACGTGTCTCTCTCCTTTTTCCTTGCATAGCCACTGCAAAACTATCCGTTGAACTGAAAACATCGTACAGGGAGCACTCTGTACCAATTGCGGTCAATCATGTACCTGTTTACTTTGTCATGTTTACCATCGCTTTTATCGTTGTTTGTGCTAACAGTCGCTGCAAATTTCGATAAGTGCAGCGCAAATAATTACGTCTTTGCTCCATTTTTCTTTTCTATAACGACAATATACTTGATGAAGTTATACCTCAGACACTCTGTGGGCTGTCTGAGGACGATGATGAAGGGGTAGATCCTCCATGTGATTTTACCGATGAAGGTGAAGGGGAGGAGGAAAGTGTGAATGTGAATTACCAAATTAGGTACTCAGAACAATCTGAGGGCAAACTCCAATCCCTTAGACGATATTGCAGGCAATAATTACCATTTTTACGTCGAAAAAGATGAGGAACACTTTGGATAATTAATTCCTTATCTGTGTCGAATAAAGAAACACTATAAATTAAGAAACATCTTAATAGTATTGTCAGGCCCAACCTGCTTGGGAAGAACTATTCCTTGGAATTGCACACGTTTATGAGATTAGTAGAATACTTTTGTTGGTTCTGGACCGCTAGACCAATGTGATAAAAAATAAAAAATTACTCCTTAACACTCGCAATTTTTTATTTTCCATAAGACTGATCTAATGATCCAGAACATACAAAAGTGTTCTACTATCCCTTTTACCTAAAAATTAATAATTCTAATATAATATAGTATAATAATATATTAATAATTAGAATAAAAATCACTTATTTTTCATACATTTCCCTAGGTGAACGTAAGAAATTAAAAGGTGAATATGCGAAATCTATTCCTTACCCAAGACTATCCTAATTCTTTCTTCCTGAGCAGCAATAAGATTTTTACGAGTAGTTGTTTGTAAATGTTTATTTACAATTCTGCAACACTCACAAGTAACTTTATTTTTCTGATTTCTTAATACACATTCTTTGCATACATATCTATGTCCACCTGTTTGATATTTATCTTTATGAAATTCTGCAATATTTTTTTAAAATCATACATTCACCACACTGTCTTAACTGTGGCTTGGCATGGCCTAAAGACTGCTTTAGCTGATGCTTAGTGTTGTCCATTTAAATAAAATAAAATAAATTAGAAAAACAATTTAAAAAATTTTACATGACAAATTCCATATCATGAAATTCATTATTTCCATTTTTAAGTTTCTTCATTCCTTTATATTTCAGTTTTATTTGCCCTTTTTAATTATTTCAAGATCCCAATGATCAATTAATTTGTAATATCTATCTGGCAAAATAACTTTAAAATCATTATTAAGTTCCATACATATTTTTTCTCCATATCTAGTATTTAAATATTCACAGTCAGTAACATATAAAACATTGATCTCTAGTTCAATTACTTTTTTATGTCTTTGGAGACACTAACATCATTAAGCCTCTTGATTATAGTCTCCATTTATATAGAAAAATTTTTATTAGATTTATATATAATTATTATTCATTAGATTTTCAATAATGAGTAATGACCATATGGTAATGTATCTATTCTATTTTCTAAAACATATCTTTTATTATCATGAGGACTTAGCTCTATTTTGTTTACTTGAATTGTATATATTTCATGTTTTTCACTTTTAATTAAATTAAATTTTCTATAATGTTCTAGATTGTTAAATAAACACTCTTTATAATTTTCTAAACTTATTTTGTTTTTAACAACACATTTCTTAATTCTTTTAGATTTCTTTTCTATTTTGTCAGCAACTTTATAAGCACACATCTTTGCTCTTAAACCATCTTTGCTCTTTCCATTATTTTTCCATTACATTCATCTTTCATTCTACTAACAACTATCTTGTTTACTAGTGGAATATTATACATATTATCTGTTGGGTATTTACTTGTAACAAAATAATCAATCATTGATGTCATATCTTTGTAGAAATCTTCGGTTTTAATATTGTAAATATAACTATCTGTATCTTGATAACATAATTCAATATTTTTCCATATTTAGGTTTCATAACTCTATAGTGAAAATCGTACAACAATTCTTTAGATAAATCAAGTATACTTAATCCAACAAAAATAGGTTTATTAAACATTACTTTAGTTTTATTCATACGAATATCAGCTAGATTTTCAGTAAATATAGTTCTATATTTATAGTTTGGCTTAGCTACAAGTTTATCACATACTTTACTATCTGAAACTAATTTAATATCTTGTCTATTTGTTATATTTTCCATTGTTTTACAAAATACAGAATTATTCATTAATTTATAGAAATCTTTTTCAAAATCATTTGTGGCCTTTGTTTTAAGTGTGTGTTTAGATCTATATACTTCTTTAACCAATTAGATTGTTTAAATTTTAAAAGTTTATGTATTTTTGTATGCTTCATTCCAAAAGATAAATATTGTTTAAGATTTCTATAATGTACTACATAATTATGATTTTTATCTAAAGTAGTTATTAATTTACTTTCATTTGTACCGGGAACAAGTTTTGATTCAGGAGCTAGTGGTAAATCTTTATTCTTTTTTGTATAAGGACATTTACATAGTGTAAAAATTGTAAATTTATGAAACATTTTATAGTCATCAAGTGTAAGTGGTTTTATTTCTTCAATTTCAGAATAAATTCTTTCAATTTCTTCAACTTCTTGTTTTATACATTCTACAAATTTTTATGACAATTTGGTCCTCTATAAACAACAGGAACTTTATAATTTCCTTATATATATTTAATAGAATAACAAAATCCACTTGGTTCATGTTATTAATATTTCATTTTATATGGTGTTTCGGGACTTGGTTCACAATTATCCATCATTAAAAGTAAACTTTCAAAATCAGCATAAATAACAAATGGAACTTTTGTGTAATTGTTAATTTTTAAAATTTACTGATTCCCTTCACCTGGCATTTCAACTGTTAATAGTTTATTAGTTAAAAATTTTTATGTGTTCATCTAATTTTTCTTTACTACTAAAATGTAGTAAACATAAATCACAGATAAATTTTAACATTTCATGTTTGGTACTTTGACTTGATACAAGTCTAGATAAATTTTTTATATAACAATAATGTGAATTATAATCTTTTGTAAAATAAAGTAGATTTACATGTTTTTCTTTTTTTAGATTTTGA
Source organism: Schistocerca cancellata (assembly GCF_023864275.1). Taxonomy (NCBI): domain Eukaryota; kingdom Metazoa; phylum Arthropoda; class Insecta; order Orthoptera; family Acrididae; genus Schistocerca; species Schistocerca cancellata. The sequence goes on along the minus strand of NC_064627.1, from coordinate 868,337,933 downwards.
TATTTTTAATGGATACACTTGATAATTTTCATCTTCATCATCATATGAATAAACTTTAATTGATAAATTAATTATTTTTCTATTTTTGGATTATGATCAACTAGTATGGGAAATTCAATATTTTCAAGTTTTTTTATCAAGATAAAGACCAACCTTTTTAAATTTTTTTATTCTATCTGAATGATCATCTACAGGAAACAAGGCTGATTTTACAGCCCACAGAAAACACTTTTGATCACTATTTTTTACATTAACACATGCTTTTATATTTTTAATTTTATCTGGTAACTCAATATAAGATGATCCTCTTAGTGGAACATATTTGTTAATAGCCAATTGTAAGCCAATTATTCTATTTAATGACCATCCAGATCCCTGTGCTTGAAAATTAGATATATTTTCTACAATATTTCTTTTAACATATATGAATTTTTTATTAAAACCTTATTCTGTTAAAATAGTATAGTTTGGTGTTTGTTGTCCAAATATTGAACTTTTTCATTTGTTTCAGCTGTTTGTAGTTTATATTCACAATAAAAATAAAAATTTATCTCTACACCATGATGTACTTTCAAATAGTCTTTAACAATTAAAAAAATTTTGTTTTTACAGCATTTAAGAAATGATTAGGAACAAGTACATCTATATTATTTTCTAAATGTATAGTTTGTAATCTGTTTCCAAAAGCCTTTTCAACTAAGTAATCTTTAATTGTTTTTCAATTTTTTGGTTATACAAATATATTAGTAGAAAATGGGAATATTCCTTTTAATGGTTTATCTTCTTTGGTGAGAAAAACATCATAAATATCATAAAATGGTAACGTTTTCCAAAGATTTTCACTAGGTTCAGCTTTATAATTTTAACATTAATTGTTTGATTATCACTTACTTCTTCAGTGACAGCTGTCAGTCTTAGAACTGTGTTCAGGTATATAAATATTAACGATTTTTTTATATTTTTTACTTACTTCAGCTGACTTATTTTAGACGTATTATTTTTAACAATATAGGTATTATTTTTACTTACTACAGATGAATTACTTCTAACAATATTTGGATATTTACTAATAATAATTGAATTATTACTGAACATAAACTTGAATATACCCGTAAATGATTTATTCTACAAAATTCACGAAGGCTTAAACAGGAAATTGTTGTAGTTGATGAGCAAGTTGTTCTAGTTGAGCAGCAATTTTACTTTCCATTTAGCTCTTCTATTTATTACAAAAAATCTATGATTTGTAAAAAAAATTTTTTTAATAAAATGATAATCATTTAATAGATGGTAAGTATTATTATTTAATAAATAATTAATCAGACAGATAATTAGTATATTATTTAGTTTAAGAATAAAGTAGTTTATAAATAATTTTTTATTATTTAGTTTAACAATCAATTAGTTTTCAAAAAAGTAGTCTATTATTTAATTTAAGAATCAATTAGTTTGCTCTTCTATTTAATACAAAAAAATTCATTAGGTTTGTATTTATATTAAATAAAACTTCAATTATTTAAGAGATGGATAGATAATAAACCATAAAGGATTATTATTGAAAGTTAATGCTTTCTTATTCTTAATATATTCTAAAGTACATTTCTTACATTTATTATTATGTTTATGCTTATGTGAAGGATTTATATAAAAACAAATTAAATCTTTAATTTCTTGACAAATTTTACATTTCTTTTTTTCTTCACATATAACTTCTTCATTATTCATTGTAGATTTAGATTTTTCTTCATTTTCCATTTTTGTATGTTCTTCACTTGGATTTCGTCTTAAATGTTCTTTAAAATAATATTTAGCAATACTTTTCCACATACACAAGGAATTCCATTTTTGTTGTATTTTTGTACATGATATTTTATTTAAACATGGTCTACATATAGTTCTATAACTATCTTTTGCATACTTTTGTAAAGTGAAATTATCAATTGATTCTCTGTATTAGCATAATTACAAAATTTTGTGTTGGGGAACAATCTTGTTTTCTTGAACATGCTGCATTTATATAGAAAAAACTTTATTAGAATTGTAAAAAAGTAATTTTTTATATTTTAAATTATTCCTATAAATTATTTTAAAACTAATCATCATCAATAATCACCATCATAATCACCATAATAAGCGGCATCATCTTGAGCATCAAACATAGCATTTATATCAATTATTTCAGATTTTTCTGGTACTTTATTTTTAATAATAGTTCTACTAAGTGAACAATTTTCTTTTATCTTTAACCATTCATCAATGCATTCCTTATGAAAAATATGATTGCAGCTTCTTTTAAAAAACTGATTATTATTTTCATCACTTAAACAAATAGGACAATCAATATCTTTTTCACATACCTCAATTAGTTCATAAGTATCTTCTTGTTTAGATTGCATTTCGTTTGGTTCTCCATTTATAAGAAATAATTTTATTAGATTTATAAAAAAGTTAAATTCTCTAATTTTTGTACTGTATCTTTCAATTTATTTATTACTTTAGGAATTAATTCAGATGTTTTATGACAGTCAATATCAAATAAAGGTAAATCAGTTGTACCAGCTATAACTACTTTTTTTGTAAATTCACTGTATTCATAGAATGTATCATCTTTGAAAAAATACAGCAAACCATTTGTGTATCTAAACGCATGATTCATTTTTGGTGGTAATCCTGGAAATTTACTAGTTACAGTTCCTCATGATTTGTATATAAAAGTACATTCACCTAATTCTACATAGAAATATTCGTTAAAGAATAAAAATGTTCTACCTGAATAAGTGTTTACCACACCATTTAATAAAATTTTTTACGTAATCCTATCGTAGTTATTGACTTAGGATATCCTGAAATTAATTATAATGTGTCTAAATCTACCATATGAAACATATTGTGTATAAATATTACACTTTCACCACTTTGTCTTTGGTATATTCCATCTATTTTCTGGAAACCTTGTTGTAGAAATGTTAACCAATTAGTTATTAATTGTAATTTATTCTCATCTATCGGAACCCACTAATTATGAAAAATATACAAATTTCCATATACAAATATTAGATGAACCAATTTCTTAAGTTCTCATAATGATTCAATTGGTTCAATTGGTTCAATTGATTTAGGTGACATAGTTGTAGTAGTTGTACTAGTAGTAGTAGTTGTTGTTGTTTGTGTTCCACATAAAATTTTCAATTCCATATAAAATTTTCAAGAATCATAAAAGAAGGTTGTATACCTGAAAGAATCCTGGAGATACTAAAAGGTATCAGATAGATTATATAATGGTAAGACAGAGATTTAGGAACCAGGTTTTAAATTGTAAGACATTTCCTGGGGCAGATGTGGATTCTGACCACAATCTATTGGTTATGAACTGCAGATTGAAACTGAAGAAACTGCAAAAAGGTGGGAATTTAAGGAGATGGGACCTGGATAAACTGAAAGAACCAGAGGTTGTACAGAGTTTCAGGGAGAGCATAAGGGAACAATTGAAAGGAATGGGGGAAAGAAATACAGTAGAAGAAGAATGGGTAGCTCTGAGGGATGAAGTAGTGAAGGCAGCAGAGGATCAAGTAGGTAAAAAGACGAGGGCTAATAGAAATCCTTGGGTAACAGAAGAAATATTGAATTTAATTGATGAAGGGAGAAAATATAAAAATGCAGTAAATGAAGCAGGCAAAAAGGAATACAAACGTCTCAAAAATGAGATCGACAGGAAGTGCAAAATGGCTAAGCAGGGGTGGCTAGAGGACAAATGTAAGGATGTAGAGGCTTGTCTCACTAGGGTTAAGATAGATACTGCCTACAGGAAAATTAAAGAGACCTTTGGAGAGAAGAGAACCACTTGTATGAATATCAAGAGCTCAGATGGCAACCCAGTTCTAATCAAAGAAGGGAAGGCAGAAAGGTGGAAGGAGTATATAGAGGGTTTATACAAGGGCGATGTACTTGAGGACAATATTATGGAAATGGATGTAGATGAAGACGAAATGGGAGATAAGATACTGCGTGAAGAGTTTGATAGAGCACTGAAAGACCTGAGTCGAAACAAGGCCCCGGGAGTAGACAACATTCCATTTGAACTACTGATGGCCTCGGGAGAGCCAGTCATGAAAAAACTCTACCATCTGGTGAGCACGATGTATGAGACAGGCGAAATACTCTCAGACTTCAAGAAGAATATAATAATTCCAATCCCAAAGAAAGCAGGTGTTGACAGATGTGAAAATTACCGAACTATCAGTTTAATAAGTCACAGCTGCAAAATACTAACGCGAATTCTTTACAGACAAATGGAAAAACTGGTAGAACCCGACCTCGGGGACGATCAGTTTGGATTCCGTAGAAATGTTGGAACACGTGAGGCAATACTGACCTTACGACTTATCTTAGAAGAAAGATTAAGAAAAGGCAAACCTACATTTCTAGCATTTGTAGACTTAGAGAAAGCTTTTGACAATGTTAACTGGAATACTCTCTTTCAAATTCTGAAGGTGGCAGGGGTAAAATACAGGGAGCGAAAGGCTATTTACAGTTTGTACAGAAACCAGATGGCAGTTATAAGAGTCGAGGGGCATGAAAGGGAAGCAGTGGTTGGGAAAGGAGTAAGACAGGGTTGTAGCCTCTCCCCGATGTTATTCAATCTGTATATTGAGCAAGCAGTAAAGGAAACAAAAGAAAAATTCGGAGTAGTTATTAAAATTCTTGGAGAAGAAGTAAAAACTTTGAGGTTCGTCGATGACATTGTAATTCTGTCAGAGACAGCAAAGGACTTGGAAGAGCAGTTGAACGGAATGGACAGTGTCTTGAAAGGAGGATATACGATGAACATCAACAAAAGCAAAACGAGGATAATGGAATGTAGTCAAATTAAGTCGGGTGATGCTGAGGGAATTAGATTAGGAAATGAGACACTTAAGGTAGTAAAGGAGTTTTGCTATTTAGGGAGTAAAATAACCGATGATGGTCGAAGTAGAGAGGATATAAAATGTAGACTGGCAGTGGCAAGGAAAGCGTTTCTCAAGAAGAGGAATTTGTTAACATCGAGTATAGATTTAAGTGTCAGAAAGTCGTTTCTGAAAGTATTTGTATAGAGTGTAGCCATGTATGGAAGTGAAACATGGACGATAACTAGTTTGGACAAGAAGAGAATAGAAGCTTTCGAAATGTGGTGCTACAGAAGAATGCTGAAGATAAGGTGGGTAGATCACGTAACTAATGAGGAGGTATTGAATAGGATTGGGGAGAAGAGAAGTTTGTGGCACAACTTGACTAGAAGAAGGGATCGGTTGGTAGGACATGTTTTGAGGCATCAAGGGATCACAAATTTAGCATTGGAGGGCAGTGTGGAGGGTAAAAATCGTAGAGGGAGACCAAGAGATGAATACACTAAGCAGATTCAGAAGGATGTAGGTTGCAGTAGATACTGGGAGATGAAGAAGCTTGCACAGGATAGAGTAGCATGGAGAGCTGCATCAAACCAGTCTCAGGACTGAAGACCACAACAACAACAACATAAAATTTTAATAGCATCAACATCATCTTGAGATAATTCTAAATGTGAACCATTGTAATAAGGATACATTTTTGATTCAAAATCGTCTGAATGTTCCAAAAACCTAATGCATGATTAATTTCATGTACTATAACTTCTGAAATTTGGGCGTAGTTTTATCAATTTGCCAAGTACCAGTTTTCATCTTTATCCATATGTATTTCTAATGGGTCATTATTCCTATTTGGAAAAAAAGAATGTCCTAACACACTTCCTTTTCCATATAACTCCTTTGGACAACAATGACCATTAAATTCATATAAAGGTATTCGTCTTTTACCTGTAATTAAAATATCAGGATCATTGATATCATGAATAAACTGAATACCACTATATTTCTGCCATAAACTAAAAACTGCATTTGTTAATTCCAATAATCTTTTATTTGCTCCTTTATAATCCCATTTTATGTTCTTTTTATTCCATTTATACGTATTAGTTCTGTAACTATTAAATGAATCCTTTACATCACATCTTGAATTGTTCATAAAACATAACATTTCTTCATTTAATTCACCAGTAACCTCAAGATTGCGTGATAGTTGAAATAACATTAATGATTCTCTTAATAATTCAGCACTAACTTGGGTTATTTCAGTTTTTGCTGAAATATCTAAGTAACCAAAATCTTTTAAATATTTAACTACCTTGTTCTTTTGCAGTTCTAAACCTGGTTCAGCTACTATTATTTTCACAATCAGTAATAACAGAAGTATCTTCATTTAAATAGAATTCAAAAATAATATAATACATACTGAATTTTCATTTTTCAATTTAATTTAATCATAAATACTAACTACAAATTTAACAAAATGTTTATTTTTCGCAAAACTATTAAAAAAATGGTTCTCTTAAATGGAATCGATTGTAGATCTGTTTAACAATAAGCTTACTTACAACAATAAACAAGTTTTAATGAATATTACTGAAGAAAATAATCCATGGTTTAAAGCAAAATATGTTGCACAGATATTAGAGAACAAAGATACTGACGATTCAATTACAAAGCATGTTGATATTGATGATGAAGTAAAATATGAACATTTATCTAAACCCAGTAAATTACTGGTGTTTAAAGGTAATGAAAAATCTACAATATTTATTAATGAATCAGGATTATATTCACTAATTATATCTTCTAAAAAGAAGAAGCAAAACAATTTAAAAGACGGATTACTAATGAAGTTTTACCATCAATTAGGAAACAGCTGAAAATAAGATTAGAAAAGAGATCATTGATGCCTATAAATATCAAATAGAATCTTTACATGAAATACGTAAATTGGATAAAAAACAAATCGAAAATTTAAGAGAAACAGTTAATATGGCCTTTGATGTAATAAACACGAGAATAAGAGAAATAGATACACCTTTAATACATGTTGTTGCACAAACAAACAATAAAAATGTAAGGCCAGCTTTTGTATTTTTAAAATTATTTGATGATGAATGTGAATTTAACTATTATGTCATTAGAACACAACGAAAAAATTTACAGATCCAACTATATAAAATCGAGGTTAAACATCCAAATTGTGAAGAAATACTAAGATTGAACTATAATACTAATTCAATAAATCTGTATCAGTGAATGAAAGAAAATTCAAGTATTGTCTCTCATCTGAACTATTTCAATACTTTGAATAACTATGCACAAGAACAATTGATTAATGATATAATTAGTCTGCATCATCATTATCAAACTGAACTACTATAAAATAACTTTATCTTTATTCAACCAACTCTTATGTGAATTATCAAAACCTAACCATTTAACATAAACTTTATCTCCTTTCTTTCTTAAAACTTTTTTAACTAAGTATCCATCTGAATATTTCGTTGTCTGTAGTTCTTGGTCAAAAAAATTTCCTTTTATATCTTTTAATTTACATGTAACTGAATTAGAATGAATAACATCTTCAATTTCAAATATCTCTGCTGAGCAATTAGCAGTAAATCCTTTTTCAAAAAGGGCTTTAAGTTTACTAATTCTCGCTTTATCACCTTTTTTAAATTAAGTGTCAGCTTCATTAGTGTCAGCTGAAACAGACTTTAGTCTGCAACTAGAGACAATATTAGTTATTTTCAAATTTTTTGATTTACTTCTATTGGCTTCATTTCTACTGTAGAATGTTTTGTGTTATAATATTCATCAACTAGATCTTTAACTAGATTGATCCATTTATAATTTCCTTGTAAAGAAAATTTCTTGCACATCTTTTCTTTAAGTGTTCTGTTAAAACGTTCAACAGATGCTCTTAATTCTGAAAAAGTAGAATAATGATTAATGTTATATTTCTCCATTAATTCTTTAAATTCCTTGTTATAGAATTCTTTACCATTATCTGTCTGTAAATTTTTAGGCTGTCTATCTATAAAATTTTTTTGAAAAGCATCAACGGTATTTTTAGCTGTTTTATCTTTAATAGGAACAGCAAATGCATATTTAGAAGAAACATCTATTGTTGTTCATAAATATTTACAACCTTTGTTTATTTCAGAAATTCCTTTTAAATTACCAGAATCCATTTCAACTAAATCATCTTGCCATAAATCATCCATACCAAAAGAAACAAGATTTCTTTTTTTAAAAATCTTTCTCATTGGTTTATGTAATTCAAAAATTATTTCTTAACGAATATTATTATTTAGACCTTCACTATTTACAAATTTTTTTAACAAATTTGCTCTTTTTTGATTTACAAACTATACAAAGACCTTTAATTCCTTTTCTATCATTTTTAGATGTTACTCTTAGTGGATTATGTGTATCGGTAAACTTTTTACTCTTTAAACAATAAATTTGATACTCATATGAAGTATGATTTTCCATTTCTATAGATAAAAATTTATAAAATTATTTCAAAATAATATAATTAACTTTACATCAACTGGGAAAGTTTTAAGAGAATCTTTAACAGAATCTTTTAATTGTACATATAAAAAGGTTGATATGTGTACCCCTACTGATAGATTATTGTTATTTATTTGTTCATGTTCAACATTATCTTAACTTACTGATATATCAGAATCATCAAAGTCTAAATATCCATTTGTATGTTTCTTCTAAGTATGAAAAGATATTCAAATACGTACAATTTTAAATTCATTAGCTGTTGGAAAAGTAAATTCAATTATTTGTTTATCATATAGTTTTTCTTTAAGATTACTTAACTGTTCTAAGTATGGATTTAAATCTGTTTCTGAGAAATAATCTGGAAAAGCTTTTTCTACTTCTTTTTTAGTAAAATAATTATTGAGCTAAGTTAGAATGCACGTATATCCAGGTTTTGTGACATATCCCTTTTCTAAGTATTGTTTAGCAACAGCATCATAACCATTTACTGAATCTTTTATATTTACTATTCTTCTACCTTTAAAATCAACAAAAATTTTACTTATTTTATAAATGCCACATAATTCTTTCTTGATTTTGTTTGATTAAATTATCTTTTTTTGGTCTACATCTTTTTTAATGTTTGATTCCAATGACCTTTATCATATGATGATTCCTTATCAGTTTTGATCTTTTTTCCAAAAATGTCAATTTATTAAATCTAAAATATCACTAAAATTATAATTATCACATTGCAATTTTAAAACGAATAAACATAAATGACCATATATTACTTCATCAAAATTTTGTATTCTTTCTGTAATTTAATTCATCTTTTCCTAAATAATTAACTAATTGTTTTGGTATGTTGTTGTTGTTGTTGTTATGGTCTTCAGTCCTGAGACTGGATTGATGCAGCTCTCCATGCTACTCTATCCTGTACAAGCTTCTTCATCTCCCAGTACCTACTGCAACCTACATCCTTCTGAATCTGCTCAGTGTATTCATCTCTTGGTCTCCCCCTACGATTTTTACCCTCCACGCTGCCCTCCAATACTAAATTGGTGATCCCTTGATGCCTCAGAACATGTCCTACCAACCGATCCCTTCTTCTGGTCAAGATGTGCCACAAACTACTCTTCTCCCCAATCCTATTCAGTACTTCCTCATTAGTTATGTGATCTAGCCATCTAATCTTCAGCATTCTTCTGAAGCACCACATTTCGAAAGCTTCTATTCTCTTCTTGTCCAAACTATTTACCGTCCATGTTCTACTTCCATACATGGCTACACTCCATACAAATACTTTCAGAAATGACTTCCTGACACTTAAATCTATACTTGATGTTAACAAATTTCTCTTCTTGAGAAACGCTTTCCTTGCCATTGCCAGTCTACATTTTATATCCTCTCTACTTCGACCATCATCAGTTATTTTGCTCCCCAAATAGCAAAACTCCTTTACTACTTTAAGTGTCTCATTTCCTAATCTAATACCCTCAACATCACCCGACTTAAGTCGACTACATTCCATTATCCTCGTTTTGTTTTTGTTGATGTTCATCTTATATCCTCCCTTCAAGACACCATCCATTCCATTCAACTGCTTTTCCAAGTCCTTTGCTGTCTCTGACAGAATTACAATGTCATTGGCGAACCTCAACGTTTTTATTTCTTCTCCATGGATTTTAATTTTGTTTTGTTTCCTTTACTGCTTGCTCAATATACAGATTGAATAACATCGGAGAGAGGCTAGAACCCTGTCTTACTCCCTTCTTAACCACTGCTTCCCTTTCATGTCCCTCGACTCTTATAACTGCCATCTGGTTTCTGTACAAATTGTAAATAGCCTTTCGCTCCCTGTATTTTACCCCTGCCTCTTTTAGAATTTGAAAGAGAGTATTCCAGTCAACATTGTCAAAAGCTTTCTCTAAGTCTACAAATGCTAGAAACGTAGGTTTGCCTTTCCTTAATCTTTCTTCTAAGATAAGTCGTAAGGTCAGTATTGTCTCACGTGTTCCAACATTTCTACGGAATCCAAACTGATCTTCCCCGAGGTCGGCTTCTACCAGTTTTTCCATTCGTCTGTAAAGAATTCGTGTTCGTATTTTGCAGCTGTGGCTTATTAAACTGATTGTTCGGTAATTTTCACATCTGTCAACACCTGCTTTCTTTGGGATTAGAATTATTATATTCTTCTTGAAGTCTGAGGGTATTTCGCCTGTCTCATACATCGTGCTCACCAGATGGTAGAGTTTTGTCAGGACTGGCTCTCCCAAGGCCGTCAGTAGTTCCAATGGAATGTTGTCTACTCTGGGGGCCTCGTTTCGACTCAGGTCTTTCAGTGCTCTGTCAAACCCTTCACGCAGTATCGTATCTCCCATTTCATCTTCATCTACATCCTCTTCCATTTCCATAATATTGTCCTCAAGTTCATCAGCCTTGTATAGACCCTCTATATACTCCTTCCACCTTTCTGCTTTCCCTTCTTTCCTTAGAACTGGGTTTCCATCTGAGCTCTTGATGTTCATACGAGTGGTTCTCTTATCTCCAAAGGTCTCTTTAATTTTCCTGTAGGCAGTATCTATCTTAACCCTAGTGAGATAAGCCTCTACATCCTTACATTTGTGCTCTAGCCATCCCTGCTTAGCCATTTTGCACTTCCTGTCGATCTCATTTTTGAGACGTTTGTATTCCTTTTTGCCTGCTTCATTTACTGCATTTTTATATTTTCTCCTTTCATCAATTAAATTCAATATTTCTTCTGTTACCCAAGGATTTCTACTAGCCCTCGTCTTTTTACCTACTTGATCCTCTGCTGCCTTCACTACTTCATCCCTCAAAGCTACCAATTCTTCTTCTACTGTATTTCTTTCCCCCATTCCTGTCAATTGTTCCCTTATGGTCTCCCTGAAACTCTGTACAACCTCTGGTTCTTTCAGTTTATCCAGGTCCCATCTCCTTAAATTCCCACCTTTTTGCAGTTTCTTCAGTTTTAATCTACAGGTCATAACCAATAGATTGTGGTCAGAGTCCACATCTGCCCCTGGAAATGTCTTACAATTTAAAACCTGGTTCCTAAAGCTCTGTCTTACCATTATGTAATCTATCTGATACCTTTTAGTATCTCCAGGGTTCTTCCATGTATACAACCTTCTATCATGATTCTTAAACCAAGTGTTAGCTATGATTAAGTTGTGCTCTGTGCAAAATTCTACCAGGCGGCTCCCTCTTTCATTTCTTAGCCCCAATCCATATTCACCTACTACTTTTCCTTCTCTCCCTTTTCCTACACTCGAATTCCAGTCACCCATGACTATTAAATTTTCGGTTCCCTTCACTATCTGAATAATTTCTTTTATTTCATCATACATTTCTTCAATTTCTTCGTCATCTGCAGAGCTAGTTGGCATCTAAACTTGTACTACTGTAGTAGGTGTGGGCTTCGTATCTATCTTGGCCACAATAATGCGTTCACTATGCTGTTTGTAGTGGCTTACCCGTACTCCTATTTTCCTATTCATTATTAAACCTACTCCTGCATTATCGCTATTTGACTTTGTGTTTATAACCCTGTAATCACCTGACAAGAAGTCTTGTTCCTCCTGCCACAAAACTTCACTAATTCCCACTATATCTAACTTTAACCTATCCATTTCCCTTTTTAAATTTTGTAACCTACCTGCCCGATTAAGGGATCTGACATTCCACGCTCCGATCCATAGAACGCCAGTTTTCTTTCTCCTGATATTACTGCCAAATGAATCAAGAACAGCTGTTTATCTTTATTTTTATAATAACAAATCCAAGGTGTACAAGGATTATCTGATTTATGTAAATTAACTGTACCACATTCAATTTTAAATGGCTTACTTGGTAATTCATCAATCATATATATACCACGAAAGTGTTTAATTTTTAATTTGTTTAGTAAGTTCCTCAATATCAAAATTACTTAATGCATTAGGATATTTATTAATTACTTTGTCGAAATGTTTTTTGTTTTCTTTATTCCAGTTCCTGCTTTCTTTTCAATTTCTAAGTTATGTCTTTTTTGTTCTTCTAATTCTTTATCAGGTTTCGTTTTGTTTATAACTGCATTTGCAATTGCTGCAGATCCACCAGCTAAAAAACCAATTGTTGCTAAATAGGGTAATGCAGCTAATAAAAATGGTAAAAATGTGCCTTCATGTTGTGTCTTCCTTTGTCATCTTTCTCTTATGTTAATTATTCAATAATTTTTAACAACAGGAATACCTAATGTTACAAGCAAATTTCCACCAACTTTCTTTTCTTTCTTTCTTTTTTAACATCTGGTAAAAATGGCTCAATTGCATATAATTGTTCATTATTTTACTTTAATTTAATTGACCTTGGTTTAGTTTTGCCACTAGGTAACAAAGTATAATCAATTGTAAAGTTATTCATTTATATAGTTAAAAATTTAATAAAGATTTTTTTAAATTTATAATCCCCAACCTTTTTCATCAACATTAATTCCCATACCTAGTTTCCGTTTACCATATATAAAGCATCTAACTGCTGTTGCAGCAATTTTCTCTTTAAAACTAACATCACTTGCGTGCATTATTTCTTTTGCAGCTAACTGAAGTTCTTTATCAGCTATACATCTTTTTTCCATATCTTTATTATCTCTATAAGCAATATAATGTTTTTTACAAGCATCATCTAATGGATTTATTCCTGGATCACCATATTCTAATCTTTCTTTAAGTTTAGTAAATGGCCCACAGTAATTATATCCTGGTAAATGCATCTCAGGCATTGGAACATTATTTAAAACCCAATTTACTAATCCTTTTCCCTATTTATCACTTTTCCAAAACGTATGTGAAAGATCATTTAAAAATCTTATTAAATATGCAATTCCTTTTGGATTATCAATTATAAAGTCACTAAATTTGTTTGTTAACATTTGTGCAATACTAACTTGTTCATTATGATAATTCTTATTTCCAGCTAGTTCTTCACCATGAATAACTGCTAATCTATCAATTGTCTAACATCTTTCATCCAAACATATTCAATAAATTTATCTGTATATTTTTTAATTAAACCTTCACCTATTTTTTCAGGAGAATCATCTATAGTATGTCTTTTTAAGTTTGGAAAATAATCATCAACAATTGATTTTATCAAACATTTATATTTATTACCTTTACTTGAACTTATTTTATTTGGATTATTATCAGAATACAATGCGCCTGAATTATATAATTTGATAAATCTAGACCATCGAATTTTTTATTCATATAATCCTTACTAATTTGTTTTTCAGTTAAAAGTCTCATTAATCCATTTGCACCTTCATATGTTTTTTCAGCAATTTTTAATTTATCTCCACTGAATTCAACACGAAAATTACCTACATATTTAAACATGCCGACAGGTTTTAAACCAAAAAATTTATCTTCACTGTGATTAATGTACTTTAACATTCTTTCACTTACAATATCTTTCTAGTTTCATTTGTCTTTTTATTTTCATTTTGATTCTTTTTCTTCTTGGTATTTATTTAATACATCTTGAATTTCTGATTCACTTAATGTATATTCATATTTTCCAGGAATATCATCAGACCAACCTTTTAATGGTTTAATTGGTGATATATCTTCAAAATCTTCTATATGATGACGATATGGAATAATTTGTTTTTCAACTTCTCTGTTTTTTTAAATTGCTTTGAGAACATTATCTCCTAATCCTTCAATTCCTTGTTTAACTTGTTCAATTGCATCAGTAACAGGTTGATCTTCCTTTTAATACTTTTCATATTCTGCTCTTGGTTGCTTTTTCCAAAGCTTAAATTGTTCTTTTAAATCTTCAGCTTTCTTTTTATTTTGTTTAGCTTGTTTAACAACTTTTTTATCATACTTTGCAAACGTTTATTAAGGAAGAAAAAACATTAGTTATGTTTAACATTTATGTTTAACATATATGTTTATGTTTATGTTTACATTGATGTTTATGCTAATGTTAAAGTTTATGTTTATGTTTTATGTTTATGTTGTTAAGAAATGTTGTATTTTATATCTAATCTTACCTTCATTTGGTTTTCTGGAAATATCTATTGTGAAACATCCGAACTTATCATTCCAACATTTTCTACACATTTCTTTAAAATTATCAAACTTTAAATCTCCACCAACAAATTCATGATAAATATGATTTAAATTTGTGTCATATTTTCTAAAGATATTAAAAATTTTAGATTGTCTCTACTAACTGTTTAGGTATTTTCGAATAAGTTTGAGCTAAATAAAAGCAATCTATACCTTTGTGTCTGCCTCTAATAAAATATTCTCTACAATATCTTGATTTTCCAAAATGAAATCATCGAATACCACAACTGAATTGTTTTCATGTTCATCTAAAGGGATACTTTCCTTGTTATCTTCCATAAAACTAACAATATTTTCATTAATTTTATCTTCAATTTTTTTACATTGTTTTATAAATTCTTGATACTTTGGCTGATCTAAGCTTTTTGAACAAACATAAAGATGGTTAATTTTATTCCAATTTAACCATCCTTGAGCTAAAACATAATTATCAATCATTAATGTTGTTTTCCCACAACCACTTGGTCCAATTATCGCACATCTAATAGAATTTGGTAAAGGTTTACCATGTTTGTTTTTTAACTTATTTTCTGGAATTCTTACTTTAGGTTCTCAATCTGTTTTATTCATTTATTTGATAATTTTTTTTAGTGGTAAATGAGTAGATTATATCAACTTAGTGATAAATCTTCAATACTTAGAAAAAGATTAACTGTTCCAATATGTGATAGTTATACTCATGTTTCACTAGTTGGGTTTTATTCAACTTTTTAACACCAAATATTACAACAAAAAATTATTATCTTTATTGTGATGGAGAAACGATAAAATTCCTATAGGTAAATATAGTTTTAAAAATTTAGAAAAAATTATTCATTCGAAGAAGCCTAATATAAATACTGAAGCAGATGAAATTTTAAATAGAATTGTTTTTGGAAATGATGTAAAATTGTATATTGATGTAGAAAAAGATAAAGTAAGTTTATTTCGTTTTATTAATCAAATTATTTTGCCTAATGAAAAACCCGTAGCTAAAGATGTTCCTAAAATTATTCCTTTTGCATTAATAAATATATATTTTGATCTTGCTGATGGAATGTATGTAAAACATAATGATCATTTTCATAAATAAACTAATACTATTGCTTCATTTAAACATAATGCAGAATTTGGTGGACCAATAATTTATGAACCAAAATATCCTGTAAATGTTCCTATTTGAAATACAATTCAAGATTTAGAAGTTACTATAACTGATGAAAATGGTAATTTAATTGACTTTAATGGTGCTACTGTAAGAGTTGTTTTAGAATTGTCTTAGTCGCTAATATGTATTTTCCTTAATAAATAAGTAACTGCTAAAACAACCTTTGGCTGCGTCATGAATAAAATTAAAAGTTATCAATTCTGTTCATTGTCTGTGAATGAGAAAACTAAAAATAATTTAAATGTTTCTAACAAAGATACAGAAATTGAATTAAATATTGGTGATGGTTAGCTTCATCCAAATCATGCACAATTGTACATGAATTTTTATATTATTGGAAATGATGGCACAGATTGTCCAACTTATGATGGAAAACGAAAAAAAATTTATTGATAATTATGTAGCAAAACTGTTTGATTTTATAATGATAAGGAAAGGAAATAATATTTTATCTAGAATTGAACATCCTTTTATTTCTTCATCTGTTTTACTTCATCTAACTGCATCTGTTACTGACAAGAAAAGTTTAGAAGGACATGTAATTCATACAGAAAAAATAAATAGTAAAAGCAATGAAGTTCTTTGTCCACTATCATTACTTGGTGGATTTTTTAAAGATGATGAAGAAATTATGTGGGAAGGAGATTTAACTGTAATTTTTACACGTAGTTCATCTTCTGAAGACATAATTTTACATTGGTCTGATAAAAATGATGCTGGAATTGAAATAAAAGATACAGGGTCCCTTCCTTTTCTGGAATGAAACCGAGTGTTGTTGAAATTCAAACACCAGCATTAAAGAAATATCATTCCATTTCACTGCTTTAATTTCAAAGTTCAGTTAAGGTATTAATAGCTGGCTACAATATTTAGATTACACAAGCACAAATTAAGAGTGTGAGTTTGTTATCATATTTTAGCTAACCTGTGACTGCAGCTCAGCTTGGTCCGTACTAAATTTTACTATTGTTAATTGTTCAGAATCATTTAATTCAAGTTCAAAGTTAAATCTCTTATTTCTAAATTGTGTAGCTTCAAGTAGCTTTTGAAATGATTGTTGAGGTAGCCCAAGACTAACCTTATTTACTGAATTTCGTAGTGCTTCAGAAACAAAGTTCACCATTTATTTCAGTCACTAAATTAACTTTCAATTTTCCGGTTTTATTAGTTCTTTTGCTAAATTAAGTCAGAGTGTAGCGAAATTTATTACTTCTGACAAACATTCAGTTTTCACACAACATGTGTCAACCTTCAGTTGCCACACTTTTAGTGCGAATTATATGTGCAATAACCTTTATTTTTCAGTTATTATAGTAGTTGTCCCTAGGATTGGCGACCATAATTTTCCCCAAATCTCAAATATCTAATTAATGCCAGTTAATTGTTGACATAACGACCCCACATTTACTTTCTTTATAACTTTACCCCTTTTCAAAATTAATTTCCACCAGTTTCGTTTGCATTTTTCCTTTCATTTAGATGTAACCCTTTCCTCCCTCTTTACCGACAGATTAACTTCAGTGACGATTGCTTTTCCCAAATTTCCATTAGGTACACACGGCTTAATTTTTACTGTCATTAAGGTCGATAAGTGAGGGGGAGGTTACAAGCTCTGCAAACCATCATGCAAGCTATTGCAACATTGGTCATCTGCTTCTGTTGAGAGCAATGAAGAATAGAACTACACAAAGAGATTTCATTTCTGGAGAAGAAGTAAACCTACAAACTCTTTCCCTTGTATACTGAATTGTACATCTCAGTTGTGAAATATACAGGTTTGTGCCAGCAACAATTTTGTTAATCATATTTGTAGTAATGAATCTTAGTAGAATACTTTTGTAGGTTCTGGACCACTAGACCAATCTTATAAAAAATAAAAATTACTCATTAACACTCACAATTATTTATTTTCCATAAGATTAATCTAATGATCCAGAACATAGAAAAGTATTCTACTATACCTTTTACCTAATAATTAATAATTCTAATATAATATAGTATAATAATATATTAATAATTAGAATAAAAATCACTTATTTTTCATACATTTCCCTAGGTGAATGTAAGAAATTAAAAGGTGAATATAAGAAATATATTCTTTACTCATGACTATCCTAATTCTTTCTTCCTGAGCACCAATAAGATTTTTATGAGTAGTTGTTTGTAAATGTTTTTTGAGATGACACTTATTTGCAGTTATTTACAATTCTGCCACACTCACAAGTAACTTTATTTTTCTGATTTCTCGATACACATTTCTTGCATATATATCTATGTCCACCTGTTCGGTATTTATCCTTATGAAATTCCTCAATACTTTTTGTAACTGTACATTCACTACACTGTCTTTATTGTGGCTTGACACAGCCTAAAGACCGCTTGAGCTGTCGCTTAGTGTTGTCCATTTAAATAAAATAAAATTAATGAGAAAAATAATTTTACGTTGTGAATGTAAGTAAATAATTAAAATGCAAGAAGTGCAAAAAATCCAACACATTGTCCTACACACATTTTCTGTGTTTTGGACTTCTCTAACCTTATGTACACAGTGCTACACGAAGACTAAGTTCTGAATTAACAGAATTGCTTCTTTTATTCAGGCTGTTATAAAGTACATAAGTGAGACTGTTGGATATTTTAGCCAACACGAATACGTTATAATGACCTTTGATATGCGCACTCTCATTGGTCAACGAATGTGTGAAGTTTGGCTGAAGTAAAGGAGCAATAGATGGAAATAGGAGGATATGCATTTCTGGCATTATAAGCTGTGCTTTCCTATAACAGATTTATGTTCCTACTGAGAAGCATCAGGTCTGATGAGAGGGTGACCAGGGGTATATGAGAAAATTATGATAAATTAGCAGCCATTAGGGACTTTAAAACTAACTGTAAATCAAGTACTCCCTATCAGAATTTGTGACCATTGATGAAATGCTGATGCCCTTTCGAGGCCGCAAAGTATGGCCTGAAATTGTGTGCCATGTGCGACAGTAACCGGCCGTTGTGGCCGAGCGGTCCTAGGCGCTTCAGTCCGGAACCGCACTGCTGCTACGGTCTCAGGATCCAATCCTGCCTCATGCATGAATGTGTGTGATATCCTTAGGTTAGTTAAGTTTAAGTCTAGGGGCTGATGACCTCAGATGTTAAGTCCCATAGTGCTTAGAGCGATTTGAGCCATTTGTGCGACAGTAGAACATTTTATGTGCACAGCTTTGAGATATACTGCAGCAAACAAAGGGGAGGTCGTTACTTTACATTGAACAAACAGTTCGATGTAGTCAAATGGTTCAAATGGCTCTGAGCACTATGGGACTCAACTGGTTTTTTTCACTGGTTCTTTCATCGTTCCGGTTCTGTTCAGTCTTTCATCGTTCCGGTTCTGTTCAGGAAGCCACTCTACAATGAAGGGGGATTTTCAACTTTTTGATGTCCTACTCGCATTTTGCCGATGTATACGCTTCGTGTAATCATTTTTATGGACGGCGTGCACCATGACCTGTTTCTGTAAGTTTGCATAGAATACTTTTCCAATAGAGTACCTTCATGTACAAGACGGAATCAGGACGTTCCTTTGTACTTATTTTTGTAACTTTTTGCATTGTAGACAATCTGAAGATGCCTACAACAAGCGAAACGCGTTACTGAAATCTGAAAATAAAAGCCTCCGCAGCTAAGACTGTATTTTCATCTCAAATCTGACACTGGTTGCCGATTAGTCACAACGATGGAATGAAAGAATTTAACATTGTATGCCATTATAGCGTAAAAACGGTACTCTACATTTATGCCTTTGACCTGGTCGTTGATATGAGAATAACAACAAAGGGGTACTGACACTTTTATATAACTATCTTGTTTTGTCAGGATATTTTATGACAGTGGAGTAAAATTTTACTGTTTAGGGATATAACTTTCTTCCCTGGGACCATACTTTTGCATTAAGCGAAAAAACTGCCTACTGGAAAAATAAAGAGACCTTTGGAGAAAAGAGAACAACTTGTATGAATATCAAGAGCACAGATGGAAACCCAGTTCTAAGCAAAGAAGGAAAAGCAGAAAGGTGGAAGGACTATATAGGGGGTCCATACAAGGGCGATGTACTTGATGACAATATTATGGAAATGGAAGAGGATGTAGATGACAATGGAATGGGAGATATGATACTGCATGAAGAGCACTGAAAGACCTGTGTCGAAACAAGGCCTCGGGTGTAGACAACATTCCATTAGAACTACTGACGGTCTTGGGAGAGCCAGTCATGGCAAAACTCTACCATCTGGTGAGCAAGATGTATGAGACAGGCGAAATACCATCAGACTTCAAGAAGAATATAATAATTCCAATCCCAAAGAAAGCAGGTGTTGACCGATGTGAAAATTACCGAACAATCAGTTTAATAAGTCACGGCTGCAAAATACTAACGCGAATTCTTTACAGACGAATGGAAAAACTAGTAGAAGCCGACCTCAGGGAAGATCAGTTTGGATTCCATAGAAATATTGGAACACGTGAAGCAATACTGACCCTACGACTTATCTCAGAAGCTAGGTTAAGGAAAGGCAAACCTACGTTTCTAGCATTTGTAGACTTAGAGAAAGCTTTTGACAATGTTGACTGGAATACTCTCTTTCAAATTCTAAAGGTGGCAGGGGTAAAATACAGGGAGCGGAAGGCTATTTACAATTTTTACAAAAACCAGATAGCAGTTATAAGAGACGAGGGACGTGAAAGGGAAGCAGTGGTTGGGAAGGTAGTGAGACAGGGTTGTAGCCTCTCCCAGATGTTACTCAATCTGTATATTGAGCAAGCAGTGAAAGAAACAAAAGAAAAATCCGGAGTAGATATTAAATTCCATGGAGAAGAAATAAAAACTTTGAGGTTCGCCGATGACATTGTAATTGTGTCAGAGACAGCGAAGGACTTGGAAGAGCAGTTGAACGGAACGGACAATGTCTTGAAAGAAGAATATAAGATGATCATCAACAAAAGCAAAACGAGGATAATGGAATGTAGCAGAATTATGTCGGTTGATGCTGAGAGTATTAGATTAGGAAATGAGACACTTAAAGTAGTAAAGGAGTTTTGCTACTTGGGAAGCAAAATAACTGATGATGGTAAAAGTAGAGAGGATATAAAATGTAGACTGGCAATGGCAAGGAAAGCGCTTCTGAATAAGAGAAATTTGTTAACATCGAGTATAGATTTAAGTGTCAGGAAGTCGTTTCTGATAGTATTTGTGTGGAGTGTAGCCATGTATGGAAGTGAAACATGGACGATAAATAGTTTGGACAAGAAGAGAATAGAAGCTTTCGAAATGTGGTGCTACGGAAGAATGCTGAAGATTAGATGGGTAGATCACATAACTAATGAGGAGGTACTGTGAATTGGGGAGAAGAAAAACTTGTGACACAACTTGACTAGAATAAGGGATCGGTTGGTAGGACATATTATCTGAGGCATAAAGGGATCGCCAATTTAGTACTGGAGGGCAGCGTGGAGGGTAAAAGTCGTAGAGGGACACCAAGAGATGAATACACTAAGCAGATTCAGAAGGATGAAGGTTGCAGTAGGTACTGGGAGATGAAGAAGCTTCCACAGGGTAGAGTAGCATGGCGAGCTGCATCAAACCAGTCTCAGGACTGAAGACCACAACAACAACAACAATCGAAAAAAAAAGAATAGTAACGGATGTTACGATTACCAATGATGGATCTGAAGCTTGTTGAAGTGCATCTTTCATCATAAAGGAAATTAGCCACAGTGCATTTTTGCTGTCAATGTCCTTGAAGAAATTAGGAAGAAAATTTGAAATTGCTATTTACAAGGCTGAATATCAATGTAGATGATCGAAATTAAGTCACAATGCCATTCAGCATTGTGTAATACATTCTCTGCCAAAAACAAAAGAGACAATCAACTCCAAGTTAACATTCCTATACCTGTCCTGAGGTGTCCTACATCTGCATGACTACCTTGCAATTTACAATTAAGTGCCTGGGAGAAGGTTCTTCGAAGCTCTTTCACGCTATTTCTCCACTCTCTAACAGCGCACGGGGAAAACTAGCACTTAAATTTATCCATTTGAGCTCTGATTTCTTTCATCACTTCTT
Organism: Schistocerca cancellata; assembly: GCF_023864275.1. Taxonomy (NCBI): domain Eukaryota; kingdom Metazoa; phylum Arthropoda; class Insecta; order Orthoptera; family Acrididae; genus Schistocerca; species Schistocerca cancellata. The sequence continues at coordinate 868,316,143 of NC_064627.1, read as the reverse complement.
ACTATGCAGTTGGATGTCAAAAAAATATATTCGGACTCGGAGGAGAACGCTTGAGACTGAAATTTTGCGATAAGATCTAGCCGCAATGAAAATTCCTTGGCCATCCCAATACACGTATCATATCCATGACACTCTTCCCCATTGCGCTATAATATAAAATGAGCTGCCCTTCTTTGAACTCTTACGATGTCTTCCATCAATCCCAAATTCCTTTGTTGTATAAAGAGCTTCTTCCTCTATCGGAAGAGGCACTTGTTGGATATGTGTAAATACTTTAGTGTGCAATAGAGGGAATTTTATGTGAACTTAACTTATGAGTTTATTTTCTCTTAGTTTAATTTTTTCTTTGCGATTGTTTCCTGTTGTACACACCTAATTTTCTTTCTTAATTTGGAACTTATTTAAGAAAATACTTTGTATTATGTAAGTATGTCAGATAATGTACTCTGTTAATACATTCCATTATGTCTGCCGTTTTAAGAGAAACGTATATTTTTTATATACAACGTTATTGCATTATTTAGTTTTAGAGGATAAGGAACGTTCTTACAAGGAAAGCTACGTAAAACTTCACATAACTTTCTGAATATTGTAAAATAAGCTAAATACATGTAACTGTTCTTGCCACTTGATTATACTTAATAAAATGTGTAAATAGATAGGACCAACGAAAGAAACATTTTTTTTCATCTTGAAAAATTATCAAATTGTGATACACAACCTTGTTAGAGGGAGGCCCTCAAATACAAAACGTAATTGGATTAAACTGCCCATAGCGTGCAGTGTTCTTGGAATGCAGACGAGATCTTAGTCTCACAGCATTCGCCACACTGATGAGCTGAAATCGGTATGCTTGTTTCATATGAATACCACAGTTCATGTTTTTTGCATCTAAGAGTTAATTTTTAGTTCTTGACCCGAGCCATTTGCTACGTTAGTGATACGCCGGACTCTGTACCTGCGTTATTGATGACATTACGTAAAATGGGGAGTCTCGTAAATACGGGCTTCCTGCTTTCTTGAGGAATGAAAAGGGATCAATACATCAGATGCTGTACTAGTAGCTGAGGAACGAATCACATTGTCCAGCACTCTCTGAACCTAATTCCAGAAAATTAAATTACGATGCTGCTGTTTGTATCGGACGCATAAGCAAGAGATTGTGTTTTTAATTGCACGCACCCACCTCCCCCACTACCCAATCAAATTCACGCTTGTTCCGCTGCAGAAACAGCATTAAGCGAGTCGCACGGGCGGCACCTATACTGACAAGTGCAATCAGCGCCTGTCCGGCCAATACTGTAGCGGAAGCAATTCTGTCGCAGCGGTGCGTCGGCAACGCCGTCTTGTTTGGCGGGTAGCAGCCACATACGGCGTGCCAGAGCACAGCAGGTAGCAGCGCGGGGCATGCCCGCACTGCACGGCGGGCGTTCGATCAGCGGCCGAGGCGAGGCTGCAGCATCAGTTAATAACGTCATCTGGCGGCGACCGGAAATTTCGCAGAAGGCTTATCAGCGGGGCCGCGCGAGCCATCAGCCTACCAGGTTGGCGTGTTAGGGGTGGGGGCGAGGTGGAGCAGCACGAGTGGGGGAGGGTGGAGAGAGGGGCAGAGGGAAGAAGCGAGACCAGCAGTACCAACTCTGGCCAAGCGTGTCCACTCACTGATTCAGAGAACTGTGCTACCTGGAACTTCCAGAAGACACGTTCACTTGCATCGACGAACACCTGTTCAGATCTGCGTCCACGGTGGAGTCGTTTGATACAAATAACATAGACTATAAAAAAAAGTGTTTTGTTAGTTAATACCTGAATTCAGTGGTTTGTTGGGTATTTTGAGTCGTTACTATACAGCCAAACGTGAGGTAATCAGGTAATATTAGACGTTTATAACTTGGAATGCAACGGTAGAGAAAGAATTAATTAGGAAGTGGAGCGTGATGGTGGATTTGCCCACCAAAAAATAAAATTATTTCCTTTCACAACATATTTTTATTTTCCCAGAGACTCTAAATGGGTGTTCACAGCTTCCACAGTGGTGCGGATAGGCAGCTGGTTGGTAGCAGAAAGATCCTGGGGCTGAAATATAAAGCGTACTTCAACAGCAGTTTATTATTATTAAAAACAAATTATTATTAAAAACAATCACACTCTTTCCAATGAGAAAGTACACAGTTTGCTAGTGGGAGCACTGAAGACTAGTGAATAAAGCAGTTAAAATCAAGGCTCACCACATCAATAAATTCAATACCTGAAACAACCATGAGCAAGATGAAAAAAAAAATCAACAAAGTTCGCTCTACTTAGGAATGCCATGATGAAACTATCAAAATAAGTTCAGCTGCTGTAAAATTATTACATGCCTTACGGCATTACTTGTTAACAGACAATTACATGTAAAAAACATCAATTGACAAGTAAATAATTACACCTATCAACTTCACAAATTACTTAAGGACCAATGATAAATGCCTAATACGACGAAGCAAAATAATTTGAAGTACTAAAATCTCGGTGCCTCAACTATAAAAACCGGTTTACGGCAACACTGGCCAAAGTTAACTGGACAGAATTTCACTACACGAAACATAAATAAAATTTAGGACAAATACAGAATAAGTAAACCAACGGATGGCGACCATACAAACAAGCATTACAATTGGTAGAAGTGCCTACACGAAATTTGTTTAAAATACAAAAAGTCCATTAGTAACTATTTTGAGGCAACTTAAGTTATGTCTGAACACGCCTTCCAGGTAGGCGTGTTATCAGGCTTATAAACACAGTCTGCTTTACAGTGCAATGGCCGATCGAAACACTAGGTTGAACTACACTAAAGGCCGTCTGTAGGGGCTGTTGCTTAGATTTACTTCTGCGGGATTTAGAGGAAATCGGTTGGAGTAAATCATATAAATTATAAATCATACTAATTATAAATATAAAGATTCCCTTTCTGGTACCATACAGAATTAAAGTATAGAACGCCAAAGTAAGGCAAACACTTCATCTCGGGGGCTGCAACTAAGTGTAGTTTAGATTTACTTAAGCGGGATTCAGAGGAAATCGGTTGCAGTAAATAGTAAGAGAAATTAATTGTAAATATAAAGATTCCCTTTTCGGTACCATACACAATTAAAATACAGAACACCAAAGCAAGGCAAACACTTAATCTCGGGGGCTACAAGTAATCAAACAACCGCTGTAGCAGATCAAATATACAGAAGGAATCAGCCAAGTCCGGCGGGCACAAACAACGGCAAAGAAACAAATCACAGGACAGGTACTACCCCGGCAGCTAGTTGGGAAAACATCTATTGATAAGTAACGCCGATTATTAGAATTAGTTGGCCAGCTGTCTCATCAAAATATACACCTTTACTTCAGATGTATAAGCAGTTTATTTAAAAAAAAGGATTTTCTGAATGCTGAAAGACCGACCAAAGCATGCAATGAGCCCCCTTTCCAGTTTTCCCCCTGGATTCCATAAATAAGGCATTAAATAATGGCTGATTTGTTCTGTAACACACACGTATAAGGAGAATTAATTAGTAAAATACAAAAGTACAATGAATAAAACAAGCTCGACAAGCTTTGAAAGCGTTAAACAGTATTCTAATGAAATTCAAAACACCACTGAATTACACCAGTCTGGCAAGCACTAAAAGCGTTTAACACTATTCTAATAAAATACCAAATCACCAATGAATTAAAGATGGCTGGGTGCACTGAATGGTTAAAATGTCAGACAGGTAGCTTACAGTTAAATTTAATAGTAAGTGCATTAAACACTATTTTATAACATACAAGACACCAATGAAATGAAGAAGTCTCACGAGGAACTTACAGAAAGATCTGACAGAAAGTGCGGGCATGTGTACAGAAATAAGATAACATTCCTATTCAATAAAGTGCAGAGCAGGCAACAAAATCAGATAATAATCCACGTTGGCCACATATTGCGAATACATGTCCATAAAATAGGATAACACAATGTGACTGAAAAATAAAAACGAGGGCCTATGGTTCACAACACCAAATCGGAGGAACGATCACAAAAACCAGCTGAAAGAAGCCAGTATTCAGTGGGCCACATCTCAGTTAAGAACAAAATTGCTTCCCATTACTAACAGTCCCAACGGATAGTCCACTATATTAAAGGCACACAACGATTCCTCGAGCACGCTGCCTTCCTCCAACGGTAGAGTAGCTGACAGTTAAACTCCAACCGGTGTTGTGACGTCAGTAACACTTCAAAGCTAGGCCCCTGTCTTCTATCAACGTTTGGACCAAAAGAGCGGTCACACATCTCAGTTAAACCGAACCTCCAACTGTCTACAGTGATAGCAGCAAGTCCTCTTCCTGCTTCCTGCTTGCCGAATACGCCCCTGTATAGTTGTCCGCTGCTGTTTGCGCGCCCTCTCACGGGCTGGCGTCGTACCGCATCCCAGCAATGGCACAGAGTCATACACAGGAGAGAGATAATCAATTACTGACAGCCAAGGAAGTCGTAAGCACATGGTACGCACAGTTACAGGCAATGTTGCTCACAACCTCAGTTACCCTAACGAACACAAAGCTTTGAAAACATAATTTCGTTACTTGTTTAATTCGTAATAACATTAACCGAATGCTTTATCACTTAAATCCGATACAAACATTAAAGTGTTAATATTATAAACAAATAGACTACAGTACAATTCGTCTGAAGAGAGCTTAAAAAATTTGAATTCATCTGGGCCTGGTGCGTCGTACACGTCATACAAAGACATTGCATATTATACTATGAGGCCAAGACGCTGGTGTGTTGGATTATATTTTATTAGAATAGGTCTATTTCGGCGTGATTGCCATCTTCAGGTTATATCAGGTGGTCTTGATACCCATAAGATATCGCATGCCCGGACATGGAAGCTCTAACCTTTTAAGTAGGACTTCAGGAGGACATATAAGAGGCAGCGGCACAAGTCAGGAGTCTGTAAAGGAACACGTCGTGCCATATGGAATCGAATGCCAAGGATCACTGCCACAAAGTACTCACGATGTTCGAGGGCGTCCATCGTTTCTTCAACGAGACGGAGAATTGGTGCATCACGGCGTGTTCCTTGCGGGGTACGCGTTGTTCATCTGGGAGCAAGTATTCAGCCAGGGCATGTTGTAGAAGACGACGTAGGAAAATCCGTTCAAAGACCTTGTTTAATGCTTGGAACAAGCTGATCGGTTGATAAAACCTGTTTATAGCGATGACCTTCTCGTGCTTCCACTCTCTTGGGTGCCTTCCAGAAATGAGGATAATAGAGGTACTCGAAGAGATGGTTCTTGGCTGCTGGTAGCATTTGACACTGTAGTTCGTTTGTGAGCAAATGCTGGGCAGCGAAGTTGTCAGTCGTACTCCTCAGCATCCAGTTCTTTGATATGGTCATCACTCTCATCAGCGTCCAAGAAAGACGGCAGGCGTTGCTCTACTAGGCGCATGTGCTCCGGGTCCATGTGATCTCCAATCAGCGTGAAATTGCTCTTGTAAACGTCAGTATAGCATTCACTTTGTCCTGAGGGTCATGACTGTGAATTGGCTGTCCTGGAGACGTGGAATTCTATGTCGTCATTTTTGGAAAGACTGCGTCCACTTATAGGGTAGATAGATGTTTGTCCCAGTCCTGATGACAATCTGCATCAACGGCGGCTTTGGTGTCCCTCCACATCTTGCTGAGCATCCTATTAGGGCCACGTTTTTCACCTTCCGTTCCCAGAAAAGGCGAGTTTTTGCGGTGATGGGCTCCAGAGAAAGCAGCCTGGATCGATCAGGCGACCATTCGTAAGTACTGGGGTAACAAGTTGTATTGGTTGGAGCGCACTCGGTGATGTAGTACACACTGTCGTCGCTGCCTACGTCGTCTGCTGGGGCGTGGTGAAGTCCTTCCTCCAACTGCGTACTACAGCGCTTCCAAGCCGGCCCCTGTGGCCGAGAGGTTCTTAGGCGCTTCAGTCCGGAACCGCGCTGCTGCTACGGTAACAGGTTCGAATCCTGCCTCGGACATGGATGTGTATGATGTCCTTAGGTAACTTAGGTTTAAGTAGTTCTAAGTCTAGGGGACTGATGACCTCAGATGTTAAGTCCCATAGTACTGAGAGCAATTTGAACCCTTTGAGCTCCTCCAATTCGTGTTGCGGGTCAGCAGTCCACGCCGCTTTGCAGGCATTCAATCGAAGTTGATATCATAGACGACGGACAGACGGTCTGACGACAACACTGTGTGCGTATTTGTCGTGATGGTATGTAGCACACCTTTGACCAGACTGACGTCAAGAACATCTGGCTGTCTTCCATTCCTCGGACACAGAATGTGATGGTGGGCGTCAATGACGACGCCACTGCCAGAAAAAGTATTCGTCAGTTGTTATTTGTCAGACAACAGTGTAATGCTACAAGGTTAGTATTAAAGCTACCCTCGACAAAGGCGTTGTCTGGAGGCGACAGAGGTGCCATAATATCAATAGGACTGAGGACTGACTGCGGTTGTTATGCAACCCAAGTATAATGTGTCAGTGGAAGTCTAAATGCCGACGGCGGTGGCCTCGATTTCTTCCAGTGCCAGTGGTGGCAACCGAGTAAGATGGTGCGCAAGTGACATGCCTAACAAGATTGCAGTGCCCCGCCAGCCGTGGGCTAGACCGTCCCGTAGAAGGCATAAATGACGGCACACACGTTGACGCTGGGTGAAACGCCCGCTAAACCCTCTGGGCAGAACAGGTAATCAGGATTGTGGAAAGGGCCAAATAGGTTGAGGTCAGTTTCACTTTCTAGTTGTAATTTATTGTAATTTAAAAACACTTTTACAACCGAAGCGGCACGTAGACGGACCTTTACCGTATACAACTCATTCACTGCTGAAGGCCTCCAAACAAGAAATCTTAACAAATCAACAAGATAAAAATCCAATTAAGATAGCAATAAAATAATTAAAAAAAAACATCACAGCAAAGCAGATAGAACAAACATATGCAAAGTGCAATACAAATGGCTGAAGGCCACAATTAAGTTTCAAAATTTTAAAAGATATTACCATAATCTTTTAAAGGCAGAAGGCAGCAATGTTTAAGCTTGAAGGATAAATTTAAGAATTAATTTTGCAAAATTTTTAAGGAAAAAGAAAAAAATAACCATAAGCCATAAATTTTAAGCAGCTGGAAACAGTTAATTAAACACCGGTGGCACTCAGAAGCTTCCAGGGAGGTCGGTCTGCCCTCGTTCACTTGGGCGAGACAGGTAGTGAGCCAAACTACACTTGATCCGTCGGAACCCAACCAGGGGACAGCCACGGACCGACCGACACAACGCCTCGCTTCCCATCAATCAGTACATGAGAACCCAAACAGAAAAGGTTACTAACGTGATAATCCACAATGGAGTATGTATTAGCTGTCAAAACTACACACCATGTTGGACAGCGTCAACAGGTGAGGAAGGGACGCTGCCTGAAATTACGTTAGTGGCCAGGGCAGGTAACCAGATCACTAACGGCCACAAGGCAGAAAATTCCCCTGGTGCACTCAAATTGTAGTCAACCAAAATAGTTAATTGCACCGCATGGCGGCTACATTTCAGCAGTAGAAACACACCGTGTTGCTCACAGGAAAACCTCCCCAACAGCAAACCACCGAAACGAACCACCACAACATAAATGGACGTGGCTTGGGTAGTTGAAACCACTACTCAAGTTTGACGTCCTGGGTCGGTGAACCACGAAGCTCGTAGCGATCGGACAACTCCACACACGCTACGACACTGCACAGGGGCTGCCAGCGGACCCAGACGACTGCACCGCGCGGAGATAACTTCTTTCGGCCGCAAAAACCGACCGACTGCCTGCAGCCCCCAAGCCGAAACTATATGCACCAAACCAAAGATGGTACACGGTGCAATTATCGATACACATCACTGCTGCCACACTTAGAAGGAAGAAGAACCGCGACGTAACCGCAACAAGGGCAGGAAACCAAACACAGATAGACAGCGAAGTTCACGAAAACGCATAGTTGGGAGTGAGCACGGCTCACTGGGTTTTAACTGAATCTCCAACACTAGACAGACGTCGAAGCTTAATCTCCAAGGAACTGCTTGAATTCCTCATCTTGGATGCTTCCGTTCTGACTGCATGCCATGACAAGCTATTTATTTATATATTTATTTATTTATTTACACGTCAAGTTCCGTAGGACCAAATTGAGGAGCAAATCTCCAAGGTCATGGAAAGTGTCAGTACATGAACTTGCAACATAAAAGTAATAACAGATAAAAATAAATGTTCATGAACCTGCAAGAAAATCAGTCCATAAGTTTAAGCAAACGCTATCAGCTATACAATGAGAATCAGCTTAATTTCTCAAGGAACTTCTCGACAGAATAGAGAGAGTGACCCATGAGGAAACTCTTCAGTTTCAATTTGAATGCGCGTGGATTACTGCTAAGATTTTTGAATTCGAGTGGCAGCTTATTGAAAATGGATGCAGCAGTATACAGCACACCTTTTGAAACGTCCCCTTAGAAAAATTATACATGACTGTGCTTAAACTGACACACAATATTTTTAGCCAACGCAATCTGACTTTCAAAAATCCCTACAAATGAATTGCCCTGACTAACATTAACCTATACCTTTCACAAATCACTTACCTCACAAAAATCTTCGTTACTCAAGCTACTGCAATACAGCGAGCGCCACTACTGCCATCTAAATAAAAGATTCAAACTACTGAAGGCACTAACTACTGATAGGCATAGTTAGCAAATGAAAGATTTTGATAGAGAACAAACAATGTATTTACCTTAATAGTGTTCAAAAGTCATAATATATATAGCAGTTCATGACATCCAGTCTTATAAATTTCAAAACTCCGCCATTTCTCTCCCCACATCCACCACTGCTGGCGGCTCACCTCCAACTGCGCAACGTTACGCGCTGTTCACATCCAGCTGCCCAACACTACAATGGCAGACAACAATGCAAGCTAGCCACAGACTGCACACAGCATAGCCAGTGATTTTCATACAGAGCGCTACGTAACGTTGCCAATAAGAAAACATAAACAGCCTACTTACATAGCTCCCATGCTCCCCACAAAAACTTTTACAAATTGTTTTGGGCAGTGGCCAATAATGATTTGATAAAATTTTTCATACTTACAATAACAAAGATATCAAATGCACACTTATTGATACAATGTTGGTCAAAAGCTAAAATTTTCTCACAGTCCATAAAGACAGTCCTGATCATTCATCACAGTAAAATTTCAGTGTTTTTCTCAAAGTCTGAGCAGTAAAAGAAAATGCACACGGCAGTAGTGGATTTCCATGCAGTCTTGAAGAAGTAGTGTTGTCCTTCCAACGGAAAGACAGTGCTGACTCTCGACATGCAGCCAGGTAATGGGCCACAACAGAGCAAACCCACAGCAGAGTCATTCGAAGTTTTGAAGAATATTGGTAGGTAGGTCATCACAGAGCAGACCCACTGTAGTCTTGGTAGAGAGTATGGTATTGGTGGGCCACCAGAGGTGCAGACCCAGTGCAGTCCTTGTAGAAATAACGGTACTGGTGAGTCAGCAAAGGTGTAGCCCACTGTAGTCCTTGTAGAAATAATGGTATTGGTGGGTCATCAAAGATGCAGACCCACTGTAGTCCTTGTAGAGATGGCCAGCAGCCATCTGTTGTGACTGTGCAGGTGCACAAACACCATTGAAGAGTCTTGCAGATAATATAGCGAGTCCATAACCACCACTTGTGCACTCACAAAGTTTTTGGAATTGTCCTTAGAACTAGCAATGCTGTTATCCAGTCCCTTGCTGAATTAGTAACACACGTGCAAACACTAACAGTCCCTACTTCTCACATATTGTCCATATACTATGACCAACAGAAACGTGTGCAGTGAAATGGAACTTACAAGTTAATAATATGATGAACTGGTGTCAATTACAATTTTATAACATAACAATACAATTACAAAGGTACAAAATACATCATTAAAGAACATAACAATACAGATAACACTTGTAGTACAGGCTTTACAAAAGAATCGAAATAACATATACATCAGTGTTACAGGAATTATGACATGAGTACATACATAAAAGATCAGAATAACTTTCGAAACATCAACTTCACACATGAGCATTAAAACAGAATAAACAATCTCTAAGCATCTTTACAAAGTAAATAACATATTATTAGAAAAATTCCACAACATAACACATATCAGCTAAACACATAAAGACAGGAAAAACACAAATATACATAGTGTAATAACACAAAAATACAGGACAGGGTTTGTTTTCAGTGTGACATTTGGTACTGCAGTCCAACCGAAAACTTCATTCCGTAGATCTTTCCTCTTATTTCAACATTTGTTTCCACCAAAAAAATCCTATCCAAGCAAGCTTTCTGTATTTATATGTTCACATATTTCTTACCTCCTTATTTATTTTCCATTATCTTACCTCATCATTTATTTCCAAGAAAATCCTACCTAAACCTGTTGTCCCTAAACCTTACTTTTTTGTTCATATCCTCTTTCAAAATACTTTTTTGGCCAAACCATTTTATTATAGCTTCTCAATGCATTTCTTCCAATTCATCACAACTCGTTCTCTTATATAGCCTACCCCATCTTAAGCTAACTTATATCTACTGAGCTCAGATGCTAAACTAAGGGACGAGGCAATGCAGCAGCACAAAACAATTAACACAAACAGCAATGACAAAAAAAATGGAAATTGGCAAAGCAAGCTACAGTAAATCTAAATTACCAAGCAAATGCAACATTACAACTAAATGAGCCAATGTGCAGCAACAAGAAAAATAAATCAGTAGTAAAACTGGCTTAACAGAGTAATACAAAGTGAAATTTAGTAGCACTATGCCTGGCAAACAGCAGCAGGAAATGCAATAACTTATATCTAAACATGACAAAGCTCAAGCAGAAAAAATATTACAGTAAAAATGGCCATGTTTAATACCTATGTCACATCTTAACACTAGAGTGATGCATCACGATAACTTACTCTACCAAAAAACAAATTATCAAGTAGTTAAAAAGAAAATTATGTATGCAGTTACTGTTATTAATCCCTTCTTATTGTTCTTTCCATTCCAAGTGCTCCTTTTTCGAAGAATATGGATCATAAAATTAATATTTAATAGATCTGTTGGCAGAAAGTGTTCACATTAGCAAATGCACTTAATTTTATTTTATAAAGCCAATGCTGCAACACAGCTGGAAACGAGATATTAAACAAAATGAGCAATCTCTCAGCTAGAAAGACAATAGATGTAAAATGTTTCTCATCATTTCATTAGGCATTTTAGTAAATATCATAAATTAGGAGCTCCACAGTGTAATCATATGTTTTCAAGTTTGAGCGTATTGTATTTGCGATGCTTTCGATAAAGAAATGTCAATAGCGACGTTAATGGCCTCTTTTTTTTTCACCTGTGCCTCTGAAAGGCACACACTAATGCTTTTTTCCAGGTGACTGTCATGCAGCTGGGTGCCCACGACGCATTACGTGCAGGTGGTCACTTAACTTTCTTACCGAAATATTTACGACACCAGTTTGCACTACAGTGACAGTCTCATATAAAAATTTCACAGGTCGAGAATTTGCGTTTCAATTCTGTAGAAACAAAATCCTGTAAATATAACAGTGTCCAAAAAATTTTCGCCAGCATAGTGACACATTCACGCATATACACACATTTCATGACTCTTAAAGTACGATTCTCGGTTTCCAACATCCTTTTTCACAAACCAGAGTCCCTAACCACTACTCATTATTCCTTGCTTTATTACACATATACATATTCGTAGACACTTCTTCAATATTTTATCATAATAAATATGTAGCATAATCAAATTCCTCATATAGCATCAGCTTATTGATCATAAACATACCACAACAGCGTAATGCACATCGTCATCATAACATCATAAAACTCAGCCAAATCTTAAAACATCGTAGCTTTCTGCAATAATTTCAAAACCTAAAAAAAATTCTCTGCTCATGTCAAAAGTTTCATCTACCTCAAACGTACTTTAAAAATCATGATCCCATACCAAATACATCATTCAAAGCTCTCATAGAATCACAATGGTCCTGTAAAAATATGAACATTTCTCAAAGTACAGACAAAATACAATTTCCTAAGTGTGAAGTTATCCAACTATGGAATTGCGTAAATATCTGTCACTGACGTAGTAAAAAAATTGTTTGTTTCTCTGTTAAATAGTCAGATAGCTATGTAATTCTGTGTTAGAGGAATATGGTACCGATGTGTAAAGTTGTATAAGCAAATACCATATATGCTAGGGCTCCTTGTGCTTGCCAGACACATGGTACACAAAGTATGTGTGTACCCCCCTGAGGATTAATGTAATTATACCCTCAGGTGTTACAGATTACAGCACTGGAATGAAATGTATCATGGAAAACCTTTGTATCATTGTAATTAAAAAATCTTTAACAATAAATGTTTTAAGTACAAAATTAATCACTCAAATGCATGTCCTGTAGCGCTACATTGTGCGTCTTGTTGTAACATAATCTCTGTCATTACTTAAGGGTAAAAAATGTGCCAAGTGTCGTAATTATCGTCGTCCATAAGCAAAGTTCTGTGGAAGTCAATGTACGTACCTCATGATAAACAAAAGTGAAATGCTTTGCGTATAGATATCTTACTTATTACGCTTATTGCCGTGATGAACAAAGTACTGTGCTGTAACGTGTTGTTGTGCTACGGAAAAGGCTGTCTCATTGTAGCTATACCACAAAAGTTACTACTAAAACATGTTTCACTTTCCAGAATAATACAGAAAAACTGTGCAGATATAAAACAGAAACACTGCAAAAGCAACATTGTAAATTGTCACTCATTAGTAGCGTCGTGATATAATCGTGTAGCTGTCAAAGAAACCAAATACTAAGTCATCTTTAATCTCACAGAAAGTACTACAAATGAAGAATGTCTTTTCAACTAAACCAAAATGTTGCATTAAAATCTCATTAACAGCATATGTTCCAAGTATGTAAGCCGTATATTCGTTACGTAATCGTGCAACTAACAAGGAAGAATGTACAAATAACAACACTGTATCGTCTGTTCACTATAACAATGCATTCGTAATTACTTGTCTAAGTTCCCCAGGTTGTTGACTGGATAGTTAAATTTAAAACATTGTTACATGTTAACAGTTTCTCAGTGTGACAAATTGTACTAATAGCGTGAAGTGAAAAGTTTTATGGCAAAGACTAAGTTAAAAAGCAGATTATCTTTCAATAAACGGTTTTACATGTGCAATGTGGTGTAAACCTTTACTCTTCCTAGTACGCAGAGTTTCAACTTCAACGCAATTATCATGTGGTATATAAGTCGGATTCTGTAAGGTCCATTGTATACTAGAAAGAATTTGTGACTTAAGTGTTTCTTCTTATGTGACAATGAATGAGCTTTAATGAGAACTTTCTGACCAATATATAATTTCTTTGCATTTGCTTTACCGTGTAGTTTTCTCCTTTTGTCTGCTGCAGATTTTATATTTTTAAGAGCCAAATCAATTATTTCTTTGTGTCGAAGTTTACGTGTATTCGGGAAAGGTACAAGCTCTCTGATTCTGTTCGGTGGTTCTTCATTCTTCAGTACAAGAGTAGGTGGTAAAGCAGTGGAATCATTAGGCATTTCATTCAGCACATTTTGAAATAAGTGTAAATATCTGTCCCAATGCTGATGCTTTCTGTGACAATAAAGTCTGCAAAGCTTATTGATTTCTTTCATAATCCGTTCAGACGGGCTACAATGTGGTGAGTACAATGAAATAAAAACAGGTTTGATTTTATGATTCCGAAGCATGCGTGACCAAACAGCCGATCTGAATTGCGGTCCGTTATCTGAAATGACTTTAGCAACGTGGCCAACTTCAAGTAAGAAATTTTTAACAAAGACGTTGGATACAGACCGTCCAGTGGCTTTACGTAACGGTGTGAAAGAAACAAATTTGAAGTAAGTTCAACAGCGACTAGAACGTACGAAAATCCATTCGATGTTCTGACAAGGGGTCTCAAGAGATCAACAGCAGCAAATTCTTTTAATTTAGAAGGAATAATAGGAAACAACGGAGCACGATGTGAGATAGTAGATGGTTTCGCCTTTTGACAAATTTTACGAATAGACAAGACTCTTCGAATTCTCTTTTCCATATTGTTAAAATAACAAGTCGTTCGAAGAATATGATAACATTTTCGTGGACCAAAATGTGCGTAGCTGAAATGAATGTACCAAATGAGCTTATTAACAAAATCGTCTGGAATACAAAGTACCCATAGCTTGTCATCAACAGTGCAGCGTTTGAAGAGTATGTTGTGTCTAACCAGGTAATAATGCCTAATCTGAGTGTGTGTCTTTTCATGCCATTTACTTTTGATGTCTTTCCAAATTGGATCTTTATCTTGATCATGAGCAATGTCCTTTAAAGATGTGGTGATGAAGTTTTCAAAGGCGACTTTCTGAATGTAAAGAATACTGAAATTTTTCTCGAGGTTGCCTTCTGTGTTACTTTTCTCAAGCCCAGCCGGTGCGCGTGACAGTGCGTCCGCAACAATACTCTCCTTGCCGGGAATGTAGACTATTGTGAAGTGGAATTCTTGAAGAAACAATGCCCAACGTTTTAACCTGTCATGATTTAATTTTGAAGACATAAGAATTTGTAACGCACGATGATCACTGTACACTTTTACGTGCTTACCAGAAAGAAAGAAAAGGAATTTGTTAAATGCCCAAACGATAGCTAAAGCTTCTAATTCAGTAACGGAATAATTTTTTTCAGATTTTGTTAGCACTCGGCTAACAAAAGCAATGGTTTTCTGAACAGTAGTGTCATTTTCTGTGGCTTCTTGAAATAAATGGGCACCAAGACCGACTTTAGAAGAATCCGTGCTAAGGCAGAAATCTTCTGACAGATCTGGATGAGCTAGTATTGGCGCGTTAAGTAGCGATTCTTTCAAAGAATTGAATTCCATCTGTGCTTGTTCATCCCAGTTCCAAATAGTATTTTTTCCAGTGAGAGAACAAAGTTTTGGTGTAACTAGAATTTGCATATTCAGAAAACGACGGTAAAAATTTACGAGACCTAGAAAACTGCGGACTTGTTTTTTTGTGGATGGAACTGGAATGGCTCTGATTGCTTCTAACTTTTCAGGATCCGGCTGAATGCCTTCAGAAGAAATAATATGTCCCAAAAACTTCACCTTTGTCCTACCGAATTCAGACTTTTCCAAGTTAACTGTAATTCCAGATTCTGCAAAAATATGTAACACGCTGTTGAGGATGCGATTGTGTTGTTCCCATGAGGCTTCTGCTATCAGAATATCGTCCACATATAAGGTGATGTGACGTTTTAAGAACTCAGGTAATATGGAATTTAGCCCGCGAATGAATGCTGCCGAAGAAATGTTCAAACCAAAAGGAAATTTCCGAAACTGATAACAAACGCCGAAACAAAGGAAAGCTGTGTATTTTCTACATTGTGGATGAAGTTCGATCTGATAAAAGCTGGATCTGAGATCAATGGAAGACAAGACTTTTACACCATTAAAATTTTGAAGAAGTTCTTCCAACGTTTGCGCCCTGTCTGTTTCAGGAATAATGATAGTGTTGATTTGTCTCGAATCTAAGACAAGCCTGATCTATCCATTTTTCTTCACAACAACATGTAATGGATTGTTGTATGAGCTTACTCCAGGCTCAATAATGCCCTCGTCAAGCATAGATTGTATTTCTGTTCTAACACGGTCCCTATAATGTGCTGGAATTACGTATGGTCTAACACAAAATTTAGTATACTCACGAACACGAAATTGGTATTGAAATCCCTTGATTGTTCCTGTTTTGTGAGTAAAAACTGTGGAATGTGCCTGTAAAATCTCAAAAAGGTCTTCCCTATCACTGTCATTACAATTCTCAATTGTTTGAAGTTTATTCTGAATTAACTCATTAGTATCAAATGCGCTGTCGATATCATCCCTGTCAGTACTTGCAGAGTGATTGTTAGTGTCAAGTTCCATAGAAAATTCCGAACTGTTGTCTAACAGGAAGTAAAGCCGATTAATTTCTTCGTCATGGTTTGAGAGCCAATCTTCAAATTTCAAAGCTATTGACTTACCTTCCTTCTCTAAACTTATTTCAGCATCGTGAAAGTTTAAGATTGCTTTGTATTCATTCAAAAAGTCTACTCCCAGTATAATTTCCGTCGACAATAATGGAACAATAAGAAAGTTCATAGAGAAGCTGTGGCTTTGGCAAAAGAATTCTAAGTTGGTTTGTTGGGGTACATCTACACTTTTTCCAAAGATTGCACCTTGTAATTTAATCTTACGTAACGGAAGTGTGGGGCAATCGTTCGATTTGTTGCAATTGCTAAAGGCCGTTTCACTAATTACTGAAATGGGACTGCCAGAGTCAAGTACTACCGTAAATTTTACGTCATTTACTGTAATGTGAATCACAGGATATGCAATGTTGTTATGTTTTACGTCGTGTTCCTGGAGTAATATGTCCCTAATGTCTTTCATTTTTATGTAATTACTAGCCACAGCAGCTGCGTCGTCAGTTTCAGAATTACGTTTTGAGGCTGCCAGCGGTATGAGTCATTGCCTATTGTCTCTTTGTTGGCGCGCATCGTTATTGGGATTTGGAGACCTAACTTCTACAAATTCACCTTGTCGAGAGGGCCCCGCCCTGTTTAAATCCAGCCAGTTCTGATGCAACTCAGGTCTGTCGTTACGATCATATCGTCTGTCGTCATGTCGGTAGATTCCATAGTTTGTTTCTGCTCGGGCATGTGGTGGAGAATTTCTCCCTGAATCGTAACTGCACGCTGGACCGTTGCAGCTAAGGTTATTCTGTCTCCCTTGATAATAATTATTTTCGTTCCGATATTGTCTGTTTCTCTGATTGTCTCTGTGATAGTCATTACCGTGGAGAGGTGATCTTCCCCTGTAATTATTACTACTCTGCCAATGGTTGTCATACGGGTGGTGTCTGTTTTGGTCACGATTTACTATGTAAGAATAGCCTTGTCGTGTATTATTTCTGTTATCGCGGAATTGTGACAGATGTGACCTGTAATTGTTGTTCTCCTGTTTTCGCGTTCCGCGATTGTCAGTGTCAATTTCCAGTTCTTGTAACAGTCCCTGAAAAGCTTCAATGTCATCTTTGCAACGTCCTGCCGAAATAATATGTCGTAAATGTTCAGGTAGTTTGATTAAGCAAATGCGTATGAGTTCTGAGGGGCTGTATGGGTTTGACAGGTACTGATTCTTGTGCAACATGTCTTCAAAATATTTCACAAGACTGGAAAATTCAGATTGTTCGAAATGTTTCATCATTATGATGCTATGTTTTACTCGGTCTTGTGTAGCTTGAGACCAATATGCTGAGAGGAAGGCATGATAAAATTCACCTTCACTGTGGCAATCGTGAATGACCGATCGCATTCTTACAGCTGGTTCATTCTCTAAATAGCCAAACATAAATTCTAATCTGTGCTCTAATGACCAGTTGGGAGGAAAACAATGAGAGAATTGATGGAGCCACGCTTGTGGATGAATGTCGTTGGCAGAAATCTTAAATGTTTTAAATTTACGTGTAGTAATGAACAGCTTATAGTCAAAATCATCATGTCGGCGAGTCGCATATCGGTCACTGTTACGTCGTTTCGACGGTTCCATTTCAAAATTCGTTGCACCTTGCCAATTTATTTCATAATTTCCGAAATGCGCTATGCTATTATATTGTGGCTGTTCCGAATTTCTATGTCCCTCTTCCCGTATTGGAGCGCGAGTGTCCTCTGAAATACGTAATTTTTGTATTACCTGTGTCAGCTGATCTTGTACTTCCCAGATTTCTCTTTGGTGTTGCGTATTAATTTGATTCTGATTTTGTTTGAATTTCCTAATTTCTTCGCACTCTTCTGTGTAATTAAAGACTACCGGTTTTGTGTAAAACAGAGTATCATCTACCTTCGTAGATAAATTATTTAGCTGATCTGAAAGTTCAACTACTTTCTCTGATAATGAACTAATTTCCTCCATGTGTCTTTCTGAACCAATTTTCAGAGTATCTACTGTGTCCTTTAAGTTTTCCTGAGTTTTGCAAGTTGCGTAACCGAATGATGCAACTGAGTCAATTTTAACTTGCAAGGATTTTCATGAACAATAGTTTGCAGTTCTTTTATGGCTGCTTCGTGATTCTGTAATGCATTTTCATGCCGCGAGAAAATAGGTTGAAAATGCTCACAAATTTGTGTTTTTACGTCATTACAGACCTTTTGACATTTAGATTCAATGTTATGTAACTCAGTAGTTAAATCTTCACGTGTTTGTTCAAGCGTGGTGTCTAACTTCCGAAGATTTCGTTCCATTGTGTCTAACTTTTGAAGCTTTTGCTGTGTTTGTCTCTGATTTTGTTCCATTGTGTCTAACTTTTGAAGCTTTTACTGTGTTTGTCTCTGATTTTGTTCCATTGTGTCTAACTGTTGCTGTGTTTGTCTCTGATTTTGTTCCATTGTATCTAACTGTTGCTGTGTTTGTCTCTGATTTTGTTTCATTTGTTGCATTAATTGCAATAATAATGTATTAGTGTCTGGAATCTGTTCCTCTATGCTTTTCGGCAGTGCATTTGAACCAGCAACATTCACATTTTGACAAGCAGGAAATGTGTCTTAACTTATTTGAGGAAACGGTGAGGACCCAAAACCTGAATCTGCAGTATTTTCAAGATTGTGTCCTGTCATTTCGGATTCCTGAGGCGAGCTGTTGCCGACCGATCGATCGATAATGCTTCCCTGTTCACTAATTGTTTCACTGCCTACACCATTATTTGCAGCCCGCTCCATTTCCCTAGGCACAATTACCAAATTACTACTTTGGACATTAGTTAATTCATTACTCGGCGGCACTAACACACTACTTTCGTCTTCACTGTAATTTCTCAGTTTACTTTGGAGCCGAGTATTACGTTTTTCACACGCCATTATTGTCACAATATTTCACACGACAACACAGAAAAGCACAATTTGAAGAGGAAAATAAAGAAAACACATTAACATAGCACTGAAAATAATATCTAGTTAATTGCAAGAGCAGCTGCGAAATACTTGGTGCAAATCTACATGCATGCCACAGCTGTTTTACTGTACAACAATGAAAGACTGCAACTACAAAGGTGATTCTCTCTACAATTACGCGTTAGCATTAAACAAAAGCTACACTAATTACACAAACTACAAGAAAAAATCAGAAGATTCCAGTGAGGTATCCTCGGCTAAGGGTCGACATATGAAACGACCCCTTAGAAAAATTATACATGACTGTGTTTAAACTGACACACAATATTTTTAGCGCAACGCAATCTGACTTTCAAAAATGCCTACAAAAGTATTGCCCTGACTAACATTAACCTATACCTTTCACAAATCACTTACCTCACAAAAATCTTCGTTACTCAAGCTACTGCAATACAGCGAGCGCCACTACTGCCATCTAAATAAAAGATTCAAACTACTGAAGGCACTAACTACTGATAGGCATAGTTAGCAAATGAAAGATTTTGATAGAGAACAAACAATCTATTTACCTTAATAGTGTTCAAAAGTCATAATATATACAGCAGTTCATGACATCCAGTCTTATAAATTTCAAAACTCCGCCATTTCTCTCCCCACATCCACCACTGCTGGCGGCTCACCTCCAACTGTGCAACGCTGCGCGCTGTTCACATCCAGCTGCCCAACACTACAATGGCAGACAACAATGCAAACTAGCCACAGACTGCACACAGCACAGCCAGTGATTTTCATACAGAGCGCTACGTAACGTTGCCAATAAGATAACATAAACAGCCTACTTACACTTTTTGAACAAGAGTTAAGAAAGTCCGATCCAAATGGAGGTTTGATTTCTGCCGAGTATTAACCGAGTGAAAGCTGCTTATTGTTGGAGATAAACTAACATTGGTAACAAGAAACGACAATAAGGAATATACATATTGAGAGGCCAATGTCAAAATACCCAGACTCGTGAACAGAGGTCGACAAGAGGTTCGTGAACTCACACCACATATTGCCCGAACCGCCCGCTTCTGAAAAAAAAAACCCTTCTATAATGGGAAGAGTTACCCCAAAACATAATACCATACGACATAAGTGAATGAAAATAAGCAAAGTAGACTAATTTACGTGTCGAAGTATCACTCACTTTCGATACCGTTCGAATAGTGAAAATGGTAGTATTAAGTCTTTCAACAAGATCCTGAACGTGGGCTTTCCACGACAGCTTACTATCTATCTGAACACCTAGGAATTTGAACTGTTCAGTTTCACTAATCATATGCCCGTTCTGTGAGATTAAAACGTCAGGTTTTGTTGAATTGTGTGTTAGAAACTGTAAAAACTGAGCCATACTGTGATTTAACGTTATTTTATTTTCTACAAGCAATGAACTGAGGTCATGTACTGCACTACTTGAAACCGAGTCAATGTTGCACACAACATCCTTTACTATGAAGCTGGTGTCATCAGCAAACAGAAATATTTTAGAGTTACCCATAATACAAGAGGGCATATCATTTATATAAATAAGGGACAGGAGCGGCCCCAACACTGATCCCTGGGGCACCCCCCACTTGACAGTACCCCACTCAGATCCCACATCACAGCCGTTATCAATATTGTGAATAATGACCTTTTGCTGCCTGTTGCTAAAGTAAGAGGTGAACCAATTGTGAGCTACTCCCCTTATTCCATAATAGTCCAACTTCTGGAGCAATATTGTGAGATCAACACAGTCAAATGCCTTTGTTAAATCAAAACATACGCCAAGCGTTCGAAACTTTTTGTTTACCCCATCCAGTACCTCACAGAGAAAAGAGAATATAGCATTTTCAGTTGTCAAACGACTTCTAAAGCCGAACTGTACATTTGATAGCAAATCGTGTGATATAAAATGATCAATTAACCTTACATACACAGCCTTTTCGATAACTTTTGCAAACACTGATGGCATAGAAATAGGTCTAAAATTGTCTACATTATCCCTTTCTCCATTTTTATAAAGCGGCTTAACTACTGAGTACTTTAATCGCTCAGGAAACTGACCATTCCTAAAGGAAAAATTAAAAATATGGCTAAATACAGGGCTAACATGTGCAGCACAGTACTTTAATATTCTACTAGACACTCCATCATAACCATGAGAGTCCTATTATTGGTCCGTTTAAAAGGGCATGAACAGGCGCCTCGACTGCAGCTGCAATTTGCAGCGTGATAAGCCCGATTAGCTCCTGAACCATTTGTAGGAGTTCCTTCAACATGTCCAGTCTCTTGTGACGGTCCTGGAGCAGCCTGCTGCCTCTGGCCTTCAATTTCGTCCTCCTGGCGGCCGCTGACAGAGTGGGGGTGGCATCACTCCTGTTGTCCACTTCGCCTGGTACTCTGACCCCCCGCCGAGGCGTCGCTTTTCTCGCTCGATCGAACCCTCGTTGCCCTGTGGTGGAAGTGGTGGTGGAGGCTGCTCGCCGGACGGCGGTGTCGTTCCGTAGGCAGTCATGGCGCTAGCAGCATTAGCAAAGCTCACCACAGGGTTGACGTGTGCAGGCGTCCGTCTTCTCCCTGGTGCGGTCGCGACTGGCATGTGGATTTGTTGTTCAATGCGAAAGTCAAAATTTATCCAAATATCCTGTCTTCATTCACGCACAGTCTTGCGTAACTGTGCTACTCTCCCATATTCAGAAGTGGTTAATGTGATAGTTAATCGCCGCGCGGGGTAACCGCGTGGTCTCACGTGTCTTGTCACGGGGCCGGCCGCGGTGGCCGAGCGGTTCTAGGCGCTTCAGACCGGAACCGCGCGACTGCTCCGGTCGCAGGTTCGAATCGTGCCTCGGGCGTGGATGTGTGTGATGTCTTTAGGTTAGTTAGGTTTAAGTAGTTCTAAGTTCTAGGGGACTGATGACCTCAGAAGTTAAAGTCCCATAGTGCGCAGAGCCATTTGAACCATATGTGTGTGTGTGTGTGTGCGTGTGTGTGTGTGTGTGTGTGTGTGTGTGTGTGTGTATGTGTGTGTGTGTGTTGTCCTAAGCGTGAGTTAGTTTAAGTTAGAATAAATAACGTGTAAGCTTAGGGACCAATGACCTCTGCAGTTTGGTCCAATAAGATCTTACAACAAATTTTGATAACATATCAGTCACCATATCACCCAATCGCCAATGGTGAGAACGTTGCAGCTTGTCACTTAGATACTGGCATTCAGTTTGCACAACTATAGTCGACGTATTTTCAGAAAAAAGTTATTGTTAAATGACTGATGTTTGAAGTATTGTCGCTTTTGCTTGCTGGTTCTTCTACGATACGTGTCACTATTTGCTGGTGTAGATAGCTGAAGGTTGAGTTTTATCCACTGTTAGTCCATTGTGACAGTATTTTACTACGAGTTAATTTCTTACAGACTGCTGCTTTCGGTACACCTTGCACACAGAGGGTATTCGAACAACCTGGATTCGATTGACTGCGCTTATCTGCGAACTCGTAAAAAGTCAGCTCTACAGTTTCGCATGATTTGAGTTCTACTAACTTCCCGCAATACACAGCATAGTTCGCTACAGCTACTTCTTTCCCGATAAAAAAAGAAACACTGTCTGCTCTGAACAATCATTGTAAATCTTGTTCAGCAATGTAGGAATCTCCGGTATACTGACGTCGGTCATATGTTCGTTGCCAAAGGAAGAACATGTGATTAACCGACAAAACATGCCACATCGTCTTATTTGTAAAACGCGGAACACAACCATCTTCGATAACAATATATCAATATTTTAAATACTTGCAGAAATTTTTTCAACAATTTGATAAACGTATGCTTTATCAGAGATAGTGGCTGTAAACCAAATCTGGATTTTTGTGCAGGTCGTCAGTCCGCAAGTAAATGGAAGAATTCGAACATTTAATTATATCACTTGTCCACTTTTGCTATCAGATCGGGATAACCAGCACACTCATCACTGCCGCAAGACACTAGGGGTTGCCAAAGTTCTGCACTTTTCGATGGATGACAGTGTTATTTCATCTTAGACCCACCCAAACGAGTAGAAACTTCTGGGTAGCCTTCGAGCAAGAGAGAATCCGGTCAGTTATGGTTGGGTCTGAGAAAGTACAGAGATTGGACAAAAATACAGAAACGCCGCGAGAAATGCGCAGGTTTGAGCATAAATGCAGATCCTGGCAAAGCCTGCAGGTTGCACTGCTTTGTTTGACCACGAACGACACATGTGCAATTCCCTCAATACGTTGCATGTGTCGGTCGCGGTGAGAACAGTGTTATATGTAGCTTTCTGTGTATTATGTTGGAGCTAAGTGTCTTCGAAAGTGGGCAAATTATCGATGCTCGTATAGCGAGTGGGTCCGTAGCCAAGGTAGGCGAAGTGTTTGGTATTTGGCGAGGCACCTTATAAAATTTTATACTGCATACGGAGATAGAGGAAAAATATCACCCGATAAGTCACAGCGTGGACAAAAATATGTGTTGAGTGATTGTGACGGATGGTCATTGAAGAGGACTGTGGCGAAAAATAAGAACGACAGTTCCAAGAGTCAAGCAGAACGGAAAGTTGCTCTCGCGAACCTTGGCAGCAACGAAACAACACAACTCCATAAGTAGGGAATTGCAGGGTGGGCTGGAATTTCAAAACCATTCACCGATGATGCAAGTACCTGTAACAGAAAAACGTGATGCTGAAGCTCCTGCGCTATGGAGCAACGGAAGAATGTCATTTCGTCGGATGAGTCTTGATTCACATTGTTTCCAACTTCTGGCCGAGTTTACGTCCCAAGAGCGGATATTGCGGGGCTTTGACGATTTGGACAGCCATAGCGTGGTATTCAGTATGATCCACGGTTACTCTGAAAGGCAGCATTACTGCCAAGGACTAGGTGACCATTTCGGCTGTTCACGTCCACACCACACTAAAGTATTTGTTCCCCAATGGCGATGTTGTTCACATCTTCGCTAGCTCGCATGGTGGATGAGGATGAATTGTCACATATTCCCCGGCAACCTCAGTCGACAGATCTCAATACTATTGAGCATTTGTGGTCTACTTTGGAGAGAAGGGTACGTGATCGCTAGCCACCTTCATTTTCGTTACCTAAACTTGCCGCTGTTTTGAAGAAGGTATGGTATAAGATTCAATTGAAAACATACGGGGCCTGCATTTATCCATTCCCAGAGGACTGGAAGCTTTTCTGAATGCCAGCGGTTTGCCTACACTGTACTAGCCATGGTAATGAGTTGTTTTTGTGGTATTCCAATATTTTAATTTCCCTCCCACCTCCCTCGACCCCCCCCCCCCCCCCCCCATCAGTGTGTACCGGCATCTTTACTTGAATTAAAAACGAGATTTTATTTCCATCACTCTTTCGAAGGAAAAAAAATGGTTCAAATGGCTCTGAGCACTATGGAACTTAACATCTGAGGCCATCAGTCCCCTAGAACTTAGAACTACTTAAACCTAACTAACCTATGGACATCACAAACATCCATGCCCGAGGCAGGACTCGAACCTGTGACCGTAGCGGTCGCGCGGTTCCAGACTGAAGCGCCTAGAACCTCTCGGCCACAACGGCCGGCTTTCGAAGAAATGAAAAGTAACTTATAGATCAGAGGAAGTGAGAATCATGGTAAAGTAACACTGTGTGCAGCGTTGTTTAAGAACTACGTGAAAAAATAATTATCATCACCAGCCGAAAGTAAGAAAGCGAAAAGCAAGGCGTTCTTCTTGAGAAACGTTTCAGAGCAACTTCTGAGAACTAGTTTCAGAGACAGACTTTTAACACATTTTTGCTACCTCCGACCTATATCTTGCAGTCCGCCCCGATAGCTGAGTGGTCAGCGCGGTGGTCTGTCACGCCAAGGGGCCTGGGTTCGAATTCTGGCTGGGTCGGAGATTTTCTCCACTCAAGGACTGGGTGTTGTGTTGTCCTCATTATCATTTCATCATCATCAGTGGAAGGCAACGGGTAACCACCTCTGGAATCACTTTCCTAGACGCTCATGCGGTGGACCTCTCTGACGAGGCTTCCCCCATGACAAGACTTGCCGTAAGGCACAACACAAAGTTTTAGTTACATCTTACAGGTGAGGAAGGGAAGGACAATCAGTGTTTAGCGTCCAGTCGACGACGAATAGTCAAAGATAGGGAAGGAAATCGGCTGTGTAATTTTCAGAATAAAAGAGCATTAACTGATTTATGGAAACCCATAAAAACCTACATATAATTGTCCGGACCAACATCTGAACGACGCTCCTACACTAAGATTATTTTTTTTCTATTTCCTGTGCTTTCGATTACATTATTCTCTACTTTATTTTCTTTCTGCATTAGAAGATTTGGTTTAGCACGAGTTTTGTAACTTTGTTTCTTTGTGCAATTTTCTTTCTGTATCCGTCGTGGACTTCCAATTAATGGAACTGTTATTCTTATTTTTTCTGATGTTCTGTGTTCACGCTTTGGAAGATGTTATTCAAAGTCATTTTCCATGAACAGAAGAAGGTGGTGTAATTTTGTATAAAACCTAAATTGTTCTACTCGGTATAATATTAAGCGAGATGTGTAGTGTTGTAGAAACTCATCGATATGTCGACAGAGAAAACCGCCGACAGATATTCTGGAGCAAAGAGATGACTGTCGTTGCAGGTGTGTGCTGCTGTATTGTACCCGCCACCGACGTAAAATAGCTGTTTGATTACTTTTGTGATCTCCGTGCGTACCGTGGACAAGCACCTAATAACCATACGTCTCTGGCTGCTTTTCGATCGGAACTGCCACTCGACAGATTGATCTGAAAGCTATGATGTGCAGTTCGCGAAGCCGAGTGAATGCTATACATCTGAAAGCTATGATGTGCAGTTCGCGGAGCCGAGTGAATGCTCTACATGGGCGAATTTCGCAATCGGAGGAGAAAAATGGTGATCGAAATTTCATGAGAAGTTCCCGTCGCAATGAAAAACGCCTTTGTTTTAATGATTGCCACTCCAATTCACGTATCATGTCTGTGGCACTATTTCCCCTATTTCTCGTTAATACAAAACGAGCTGGCCTTCTTTCAACTTTTTCGATGTCGTCTGACAGTCTCACCTCTCCACCTACTCCAGAATAGGGCGGACAAGCGTAGTGTAAGCAATCTCTTTAGTAGACCTGTTGCACCTTCTAAGTGTTCTGCCAATGATTCACATTCTTTGGTTTGCTCTACCCACAACACTATCTAAGTGATCGTTCCAATTTAGGTTATTTGTAGTTGTAATCCTCAAGTATTTAGTTGAATTTACAGCCTATAGGTTCGCGTGACTTATCGTGTAATCGAAACTTAGCAGGTTTCTTTTAGTATTCATGTGAATAACTTCACACTTTTCTTTATTCAGGGTCAATTAACGCTTTCGCACCAGACAGATATCGTATCTAAATCATTTTGCAATTCGTTTTGGTCATCTGATGACTTTGCAAGACGGTAAATGACAGCATCATCTGCAAACAAACTAAGAGGTCTACTCAGATTGTATCCTATGTCGTTAATATAGATCAGGAAGACCAGGTAGCCTATAGCACTTCCTTGCGTAACGCCGGATATTACTTCTGTTTTACTCAATTACTTTCCGTCTATTACTATGAACTGTCACCTTTCTGACAGGAAATCACGAGTCCAGTCACATAAGTGAGGTGATATTCCAGGCACGCAGTTTGGTTAGAAGATACTTGTGAGGAACGGTGTCGAAAGCCTTCTGGAAATCTAAAGATATGGAATCAATTTGACATCCCCTGTCGAGAGCACTCATTACTTCGTGAGTATAAAGAGCTAGTTGTATTCCGCAAGAACGATATTTTCTGAATCCTTGCTGGCTATGTGTCAATAAATCGTTTTCTTCGAGGTACTTCATGATGTTCGAATACAGTATATGTTCCAAAACCCTACTGCAAATCTAAGTTAGTGATAGGGGCCTGTAATTCAGCGGATTAGTCCTATTTCCCTTTTTGGGTACTGGTGTGACCTGAGCAATTTTCCAGTCTTTAGGTGCGGATCTTTCTGTGAGCGAGCAATTGTATATAATTGCTAAATATAGAGCTAATGTATCAGCATATTCTGAAAGGAATCTGACTGGTATACAGTCTGGACCGGAGGTCTTGCATTTATTGATTTAAGCTGCTTTGTACACCGAGCATATTTGCTTCTATGTTTCTCATCTTGCCAGTTGTTCTTGACTGGAATTCAGGAATATTTACTTCGTCTTCTTTGGTGAAGGAGTTTCGCTGTCCGCTGTAGCCGAGCGGTTCCAGGTGCTTCAGTCCGGAACAACGCGGCTGCTACGGTCGCAGGTTCGAATCCTGCCTCGGGTATAGATGTGTGTGTTGTCCTTAGGTTAGTTAGGTTTAAGTAGTTCTAAGTCTAGGGGACTGATAACCTCATATGTCAAGTCCGATAGTGCTCAGAGCTATTTCAACCATTTACCACGACTGTAGTTTTCGTGCATGAGACATCTAAATCTGCAGACGGAATGGTAACGGAAATTCAGAAAACAGTAACAGAAGGGGAACAAATCACACGATCCTCAATAGAAAGCCCATCAGTGGCTGCAAACCTCACAGAAACTCACTCCAAAGCCGAAGAGATAAATCAAATTAAAAAAATCAAATTCGAAAGTTGAAAAGGAAAACAGAAAAACTGATGAAACTAAGACATGTGACAAGCCGATACCATAGATACAAGGTGGCGTTAGCTCCGAAACATGTGTCCGTGACGACCAAGTCAATCGAAAAAACAAAAAGCAAACCGCTCAGAAAAAAACAAAAACTGACGGTCAGAAACCTCTAAAGTTAAAGGTGATACCCCTGAACATCCTATTACAACATCGTGCCAGATTAAAGATGTCACCCACGCACACCCTGATAAAGAATCAAGTAAAATTATACTAGGCAAACGAAAGAAACAAGATCCCCATCAAGTAAAAGGGGAAAAAATCTGAAGGCCGATATGCTAAGAAATGTGTACGGACGTCTGATTTCAACAATATTTACTCATACAGTTCCAGAGATGAGGGAAGTGTAAAACCAATGGAATGGGCAGACGATATAGACGATGAGGTGTCCGCATATAATAACGATAAATGACGCACTGTCATACCCCCTGGAATATTTTTTTTTAGTCATCAGTCTTCTGACTGGCTTGATGCGAACCACTACTAATTCCTCTCCTGTGCCAACGTCTTCATCTCAGAGTAGCATTTGCAATCTACGACCTCAATTATTTGCTGGATATGTTCCCATCTCTGTTTTCCTCTACAATTTTACCCTCTACTGCTCCCTCTAGTACCATATGAGAGAAACCAGTGATACAGCTTCTCTTGAATTTTCATATGTACAGTTTGGGCCTACAGCACAGATAAAACCGATTCACCGTAAGATCAACAGATTTCAGAAGTATGAATAAATGCTACAATCTCACAATAGACGGTGATGTGCTTTAGGCCCGTATGATTCTCAGCACCTCAAATGGATTACTGTATGATAAAATTAATAACTTTATATACTATAACTCATTCAGAAACCCACAAAGTAGGTTTACTGTCATTAGAACGTTAACATATACTGACTTTATCTCAGGAGTGTGCTATCGTCTAGCTGGATTTATGCCGAGTGAATGGGGATAAATGTCTGCTGCTGTATGCTACCACCTGGTGGCACTGAAGTAAACTTCTAGTCGAGTGGCAAGTGCACATGGTAAACCCTGCACGTTGTTTATCAAATCTATATGTATTTGGCCGGCCGGTGTGGCCGAGCGGTTCTAGGCGCTTCAGTCTGGAACCGCGCGGTCGCTACGGTCGCAGGTTCGAATCCTGCCTCGGGCGTGGATGTGTGTGATGTCCTTAGGTTAGTTAGGTTTAAGTAGTTCTAAGTTCTAGGGGACTGATGACCTCAGATGTTAAGTCCCATAGTGCTCAGAGTCATTTTTATATGTATTTGCCCCGTAAGGCAATTACGTCACACGGGTTGCGCATGTGCAACAGTTTCTTAAAATGTACTCAACTGAAAGTGCGTCCACGACGTTGATGCCAGTCTGAGGAGCAGTAGCATGGTAACTTTAAGTGTCAGATCGCAGGATCTATGTTACATTTAATACCACTCTAAGAAAAATCACCAATAAATCTGCAAGTTGTCAAAAGTTAGAGTGTCCACAGACTCTTGAGCTCTTATACAGCAGCTGCCGCTGGTCCTACCACACTGTCCCATCTACTTATCAGTTTTCCATGTATTCCTGTCCTCGCAGATTCTCTGTAGACCCTCCTTATTGCTTACCTTATCAGTCCACCTAATTTTCAACATTCTTCTGTAACGCATCATCTCAAGTGACAAATTCTCTTCTTTTCCGGCTTTCCCACAGTACATGCCTCATTACGATACAATGTTGTGCTTCTGACATACATTCTCAGAAATGAGAATGCTAGGAGATTGCGCACGCTTTTCCATCGTGAGAGTGAGTCAGTTAGAGACTTGTGCCAAGTTAACTGGCTGCGCTGAGACCCAGAAGCGCGAGTAAAAGTTTGATCCTAAAATATATCATGTCTTAAAGTGAAAAGAGAAGAGATAAGAGTTGTGATCATGATGAAATATTCGGAGCAGCAATTTGTGAACTAAAAGCGAGCTAGTAGGAAGGTAACCCATCTCTGAATCTACGTGACCTGAATGTTGTTCGATTGTGAGATTCTGATGGGGAACTATAAATTGTCAGCGAGTGATTTAATAAAACAGCAGTTTACTGAAAGACTCTTATCATTTCAAGAAAATAATTAATTATAATTCCACATGTAGAGAACAAGCAGTGATCAGATTGGTCTAGGCATTGGGCTCAAACAATTATTGCATAATTGATTGGTGGGACCACTTTACATTCATCCGACAGCCACAAAACTGAGTGAACCTAATTGTATAAACCAGAGAAGGGGTATGTTACAAGTTTCAGTTTCGTTTTCGTACACGCTAACCAGAGACGACACTAACCCATCTACCGAAGTCCGAGAACTACCTTGGCGCTTGCAGCTGATACTGAAATCAGGGTGACTAGTTAATCTAGCCATAATATTCAAGAACATTGTTAGGATATTAATTTTGTTTTAGGATTTACACAAAAATATGTTTAGTAGAATCTACATTAATTATCACACGTGCATATAGCACAGCAACATACAGGATGTTACAAAAAAGTATTCCATATTTTGAGAGGTGACAGTATGGACCAAAATTAGAAAGCAACGTGATGGGTGGGCTCCAAAATACATACCTTAAGAGGTACAAGCATTTGTTCAGTAGAAGAATTACGTTTCCCAGTAGCGAAGATAAACAGTTGCATATTGCTCTTAAGGTATGCGTTGTAGAGCCCATGTTTCCATTAATTTTTTCTTGTTTTAGTCCGTACTGTAACCTTTCACGACGGGGTGTTATTTTTTTAACAACCCTGTGTAAATAACATTCATTTGTAGAAATAAAAATATCTACAGAAAAATGCTTCCTGAATTTCATAATTCGCAAAATCCTTGACAAGGCCACTAATTACATTTAATTTTAAAGAAGGGCCCAATGAAACATCTGCGTTGCAATTGCTGGTTTTGTAGAGGGTTTCGAACGTGGCAGTTTTAATACCTGCTGTTAATTTTTTATTATGGCACAGGCTATACAATAAAATTTTTTTTCATGCACTGAAACTTACACATATACTGAAGTTCCTGTTATTTTAGGCATTTCATGTGGTGCCATTGTGGGCTTGCTGAACTACATATTTAGTTGTATTGTTGTAGTCATAACTCACGAAGACAGTGTAGGACGTTGAATGAACATATGGCCGGCCGGGGTAGCAGAGCGGTTCTAGGCGCTACAGTCTGGAACAGAACGACCGCTACGGTCGCAGGTTCGAATCCTGCCTCGGGCATGGATGTGTGTGCTGTCCTTAGGTTAGTTAGGTTTACGTAGTTCTGAGTTCAAGGGGACTGATGACCTTAGGAGTTAAGTCCCATAGTGCTGAGAGCTATTTGAACCATTTGAATGAACATATTGATACAGATGTAGTGGACACTCAGAGGAATTAGACTGAGAAATACTACAGAAGAAAATTTATTACTAGTTTATTAACTCCCAGTTAAGCATGAGATCCACGTGGTAACAATCAGCATCACACTGTAGGTAATAAAGAATGGCTTTCCCTGCCTCAGATACTACTGAAGGGCTCTGGTTACTTTTGTATCCTGTCCACTCGTCTAATACATGGTGCCTAGGGAGCTGTTTTTTCGGATCGCTAGACAACAAATGGTTCAAATGGCTCTGAGCACTATGGGACTTAACATCTGAGGTCATCAGTCCCCGAGAACTTAGAACTACTTAAACCTAACTAACCTAAGGTCATCACACACATCCATGCCCGAGGCAGGATTCGAACCTGCGACCGTAGCAGTCGCGCGGTTCAGGACTGAAGCGCCTAGAACGGCTCGGCCACCGCGGCCGGCGCTAGACAAAAATTCAAGCAAATTGTATTAATGGAGTTTGTTACAGTAAGTTAAACTGACAATACTTAACTCTGCGTATTCACAAATGTGTGTCGCAAGCAAATGGCGACATGCAAATAATCAACGTCCTGCGGTATATGCAATTTCATTACAAGCAAAACGATACAGTTCATGTCACTGTCGTAGCGTTTGTATGACGGCTCGTCGTCGTCGTCTAGGCGGCTTGCCGTTGATATTCTCTTCGTGTAGATGCCGCTCGTGTCTTAGTGTCAACCTAGTCAGCGTATTGTTGGCTGACGTCGTCTCACAACCCTCTCCGCTCTTCCGTTCTTGAACGTCATGCCGGGACTTTGTCGTTACGCTGGAACAATTACGAGAGCAGGCATTCCGCAACGTCGTTTTCGGCTGGTACAATACTAAAATTAACTATTTTTATTAAAGCTTTTCTATAATTTTGTTGTGGTAGATGAAGAAAACGTTTGATCGGTGAATAATTATTTAGAAGTTATTACATATTTTTATTGTTTTTATAACCAGTAGGAAATCGTGATAGAAAAATTCAGAGCAGCATAACTATGTCGACCACAGTGCACTTACTTTACAGTTGCAGTGTCAGATACACGGCTCAGTACCGTATCCGTACGCGTGTACCTAAATGCAGGGGCAGGTCGACGATGTCACGATACAACATGGTGGAATCCATGATGTGGCGGAAAATTCTGCAACAAAAGAGAATTTAAATTGGCGACATCTTCAAAAATATTCAGATGGACTGAAATATTTGATAAATATACTACATACAGACATTGACAATACTGGTGTAACTTATAGTATTTCAGTGTCTATTATTTATCAAAAGTACTTGTTGTTGTTGTTGTTATGGTCTTCAGTCCGAAGAACTGTTTGATGCGAGCCTCTTCATCTCTGAATGACTACTGCAACCTACATCTTTCTAAATCTGCTTACTGTATTCATCCCCCTCTACGATTTTTATCACCCACACTTCCCTCCAATACTAATTGGTGATCCCTTGATGTCTCAGAATGTGTGTTATCAACCGACTCGTTCTTTTGGTCAAGTTTTGTCACAAATTCCTTGTCTTCCAATTTCTGTTCAGTACTTTCTCATTAGTTACGTGATCGACCCATCTAATCTTCAGCATTCTTCTGTAGCACCACATTTCGATAGCTTCTATTCTCTTTTTATCTAAAATGTTTATCGTCCATG
Source organism: Schistocerca cancellata (assembly GCF_023864275.1). Lineage (NCBI taxonomy): Eukaryota > Metazoa > Arthropoda > Insecta > Orthoptera > Acrididae > Schistocerca > Schistocerca cancellata. The sequence goes on along the minus strand of NC_064627.1, from coordinate 868,283,284 downwards.
TTTCACTATCGTTCATGTTTCAGTTCCATATATGGCTACACTCCAGACAAAGGCCTTCGGAAAAGACTACGTAACGCTTGCTACACTCCAGACAAAGGCCTTCGGAAAAGACTACGTAACGCTTAATTCTATATTCGATGTTTACAAATTTCTCTTCTTCAGAAATGCTCTTCTCGCCATTGACAGTCTACACTTTATAGCCTATCTACTTCGGCCATAATCAGTTATTTTTCTGCGCAAATAACAAAACTCATTTGCTACTTTAAGTGTCTCGTTCCCTAACCTAATTACCTTAGCATCACCTGATTTTATTGACTACATTCCATTATCCACGTATATCCAGGAGAGGCGCTACAGGCGATAACGTGCTGCCAGCAAAGCTACTCTCGTCGGCCGTCTGCTGCCATAGTCCATTAACGCCAAATTTCGTCGCAGTCTCCTAACGGATACGTTCGTCGTAAGTTCCACAATGATTTCCGCGATTATTTCACGCAGTGTCGCTTGCCTGTTTACACTGACGACGCTACGCAAACGCTACTGCTCTCGGTCGTTAAGTGAAGGCCGTCAGCCCCTGTGTTGTCTGTAGTGAGAGGTAATGTCTGAAATTTGATATTCACAGCACTTTCTTTACAGTGTGGATCTTGGAAATTTGAATTCGTTAATGAATTACAAAATGCAATGTCCCATGCGTCCAGATTCAACTACCATTCCACGTTCAAAGTCTTCTAATTTCAGTCGTGCAGCCACAATCACGTTGGAAACCTTTTCACATGAACCACCTCAGTACAAATGACAGCTCCGCCAACAATTCACTGCCCTTTTATACCTTTTGTATGCGATACTACCACCAACTGTGTAGGTGCGTATGCTAACCCGTTACTTTTGTGACCACAGTGTACACTGAGGTGTGTAACGCTGGAAATGCATATCCTCCTATTTCCATCTATTGCACTGCAAATTTTTTTCCTTATTTTGTTACCTGAAGATATAACATTTCTGTGTCTTTGTATATTGTAATTGTTTTACTATTTGTATATATATGCATTTATGTCGATTTATAATTGGTTTGTTTTGTGAATATTATTTGTATTTATACGCTGGGTCTGGCCTAGGGAAAACTATGCTATCGAACGAATACATCGATAGGTCGTGTGGAGAACCAAAGTGTTTAGGATCTTTGGTAGTGTGAACTCGGTCGCGTGGAGCGCGGGCAGAGGGGAGTCTGGCTGGGGTGGTGCAGTGGAGCAGGTGTGTTGTGTGACGCTCCCGCGAGTTGCCGCGTTTTCGGGGTTGGGCAGCATGTAATTGCGCTCGACTTGCTATGATAGCTTCTGACACGGTGTCGCGGACGGGAAGCATTAGCTGGCGCACATCAAGAGCCCGTTTCGCCTGGTGACCGTGTCGAGAAGAAGGCGCGCCAACATCCAGCTTCTGCAGCAGCGACGGCCGACAATGAGTGACTGTTGCCACCTCCTCGATCGACGACTTCAAACTTTCAATCAACCAACAAGGAAGACTGGAAGCATGTAAAGTTTTAGAACTGTATGGCAGACCTCAGCTTTTCAAACTGTTCCATTTTCATAACTAAATTACAGCAATGTAGCATGAACCTTTGTTGCTCATTGTCCCAATTGCATTACCAAGCAGGGTCCCTTCCTTTTCCGGAATGAACCCAAGTGTCATTGAAATTCAAATGCCAGCATCATTCGATTTCACTGCTTTAATTTCAAAGTTCAGTTAAGGTATTCATAGCTGGCTACAATATTTAGATTACACAAGCACAAATTAAGAGTGCGAGTTTTGTTACCGTATTTTAGCTTACCCGTGACTGCAGCTCAGCTTGGTACGTACTAAATTTTACTATTGTTAATTGTTCAGAATCATTTAATTCAAGTTCAAAGTTAAATCTCTTATTTCTAAATTGCGTAGATTCAAGTTGCTTTTGAAATGATTGTTGAGGTAGTCCAAGACTAACCGTATTTTACTGAATTTCGATGTATTTCAGAAAGAAAGCTCACTATTAACTTCAGTCACTAAATTAACTTTCGATTTTCCGGTTTTATTAATTCTTTTGCTAAATTAAGTCAGAGTGTAGCGAAATTTATTACTTCTGACAAACTTTCAGTTTTCACACTACATGTGTCAACATTCAGTTGCCACGCTTCTAGTGCTAATTATATGTGTAATAACCTTTCTTTTTCAGTTACTATAGTAATTGTCCTTAGGATTGGCGACCGTAATTTCCCCCAAATCTCAAATATCTAATGACCGCTAGTTAATTGTTAACGTAACGGCCGCACATTAACTTTCTTTATTAACTTTACCCCTTTTCAAAATTAATTTCCACCAGTTTCATTTGCGTTTTTCCTTTCATTTAGGTGTAACCCTTTCCTCCCTATTTACCGACAAATTAACTTCGGTGACGATTGCTTTTCCCAAATTTCCATTAGGTACACGCGTTTTAATTTTTCACTGTCATTAAGGTCGATAAGTGAGGGGGAGGTTACAGGTGTATAGGGAAATCTAGTCTGTGGTACAATGTGAGTGTCCATAATTTCAAAACGCTATGAGGCCATAGTTAGCTGTTTTAGCGATAAGTTCTTCTAATCTTATTGCTTGTTTTTCCATCTTTTTTATAGATTTTGTAGTAGACTGTATAGCTGTGTAGATTGTGCTGTCGTATCTATTCTTTGTTCGGGATATCGTTAACGTGTTCGTGATAGAGATTATTCAAGTAAGAGATTATGCCTGTTGGTGTTTTGTAAAGTTATTCATGGGAAGAAGCAACTGCCTCTGCAGCTAACGCTTGTGCAGTGGCGCTTCACTCGGAGCTCGAATCATTGTGATGTATGAAAATTTCACTGCCAGTGTTTCGCCAGCGTGGCGAGTAGAGGTGGTGTCATGAAGCGGCTGATTACGTCGTTGCGCTTGAATTCCAAACCTCTCTGCAACGTCTCATGAAGTGAGAACATGCGATGCTGTTGATGGTGACCCTTTCGTCGGATGCGGACGTTATTTTCGAGAGGAGTAGATCAACATTACACTGTACAAGTCATCTACGTGACACTGATAAGCACTTGATTGACACTCATCACAGGTGGGAGGAAGGAAACGGCAAACCACCTCCACTAGAACCTTTCTGTGAGCGATGGTGTAGGATTCCTGCATTTGCTGCTTCTACATTTATTCCCTGAGACAACTTATATACTGAAAGTGTCCTGCCAAATGATGAGTGATTCTGTTGGAACACTCTCATATCGTTTTGCTTTTCTAAACTGTTCATTTAACACTAGCTAACTGTTTACGACTATAATCAGCCTTTTAGACTGAAGTATGTCATTGTATTCTTTATGATTGTGTTTTTGATAAAAGACAATTTGGGTCCACACTCCTGACTCCTTTCCTAATCCAGCTAACATGAAAATCAATCACGACAAATAATGACAGAGAGGTAAATCATGAAAAGGAAGAATAGGAAGATACTGGATATGCCTCGCTAGCTGTATTCTGAGCGACACATACACCTGCTGTCCGCAGCTCGTGGTCGTGCGGCAGCGTTCTCGCTTCCCGCGCCCGGGCTCCCGGGTTCGATTCCCGGCGGGGTCAGGGATTTTCTCTGCCTCGTGATGACTGGGTGTTGTGTGATGTCCTTAGGTTAGTTAGGTTTAAGTAGTTCTACGTTCTAGGGGACTGATGGCCATAGATGTTAAGTCCCATAGTGCTCAGAGCCATTTGAACCATACACCTGCTGTGATTAAAATACGTATACAGATTGGTTTCCACCAGCAGTTTCAATGTGAGCATAAGCAGAACAGAAATAATTGCAACTAGCGTGCCCAGTAATTATCTCCTTTTAATAGAATATACTAGTAGACAGATAATTCGATACTCCTAGTAATAGGCAAGGAATAAGCAACTCAGATTTTATTGAAGTAATAGCGTTTTTCTCTGACGTAGTATTTTCGCCTGAACGAATTCTTACTTCAGTCAAGTGCCTCTGAGGGCGGAGCAGACAATGCAGACCCTCCGTAAGACACTCTAGCGAGGGAGCCTTACGAGTTCCTTTCCTACTTTCCAGGGGCAATAGTGGTTTACATTTGTTGGAATGTGCTATGATGGACAGTCTTGTGATTGACGGTGGAGTTACACCTACTCCGGATACTCCGGCACCAGCAGCATGGAGACAACTTAGAAACTGGCAATTGGTTACTGTTGGATCTTGCCCACTCATCACGTATAGGGTGCCTGAGGGATGCTGCGTTGTCGGAATGATATACAACAATTCAAGCAAATAACATTAGTAGTTTTATTTCTATAAAACAGTTTTGACAATACTTAACTTTGGAGTTATATCGGTTTCGCAAGTAACATGCAAACAGTAATGTTAGTCGCTATAGACAAATTTCCAGTAAGTTGACACATGTCACTGATTACTGGTCTGCAATACTAAGTCCGATCTACGATTGTTCCTGTACTGTCCGTATACTGGGCCGATCTGAGCGGCCGAGGCTGGCAGCAGCCGTGCGTATATTCACTTCTTGCTGGGGGCGCCCCTTGCGCGGCCCGGTCCTCGTCAGCTGGCTATTGGCTGACGTTTCCTCATCGCCTTCTCTTGTTTTCCGTTCTTCCTCTTCGTTCCGGCGCTTGTGGTTAGGCCAGAACTGTACGACCACAGCTAACTTGCCGGTGCTAGCAGAAAATTGCCAATCTGTTGATTGAGTAGAAAGTTACGCTCTCACCAGACTTAGTGACGCTAAAGGTGTTTACAAGAACCGTGAGAACTTTCGTGGTTTAGTTACGATACGTTTGAAACTAGTCTGAATGGCAGGGAAGCTGTCTCAACTCTCAATAGGCTAAGGCTGAGACAAAAGCTCTCACTGGCCGCTAAAATGCGGCGTGGACATGTCTGAGGATCATAGAACGAGAGGAGGGGAGTCGAGAGGAAAATTTTTCTCTGTTCTGAAATGTCAGCAAATAATCACGAGCCCTGGATTGCTGACGCGGTATTTGGTCGGATAATCTGTATGAGAGGCCAGAATTACAGAAATGGAAAGTACAGAGAGCGTTCGGCGTCGGAAGTAGACAGAGAGAACATTTTCGGTTTCGGAGAGTGGTGAGGAGATCATGTTGTTTCGGAGAACGGTGGGGGACGACAGCTTTTTGGTTCAGATATTAACCCTTTAGTGACCAAATTATTTCCGGAAGTTGTAGACCTATGAACACTTTATTGGGCTATGAAACCGTTCATAAAATCATAGTTTAAATATTGAAAGTGAGAGTTTAGCCTACGAGTATAAAAAAATAGTGGGAACTATTGTTCCCACCGAACTCTGGAGTAACTTAACTTGCTAATTTAAAAAAAAAATTGTATTACCTTTAATTTTTAGTACAAAAAGATGTTAAACATTACATGTATATTTGTATTAGTTCATACTGTCCTTTGAGTTCACTAAGGTGATGTATTATGGAACTTAGAGAAGCATGGTGCTGCACACAAAAGGTACACGACAGTTTCTACACATTATTTTTGTTCTCTTTTCTCTGTTCTTGGTGCTGAATAGGCGGCATCTTCTGTTTGTTGTACCTTTTCTAGGGAAATGAGTTCCAACTTTCTCCAGAAAAACTTCATCTGGTACTCCAGACACACCTCTTTTTGGTGTTTGAAAATGAACAGGCCTCTTACGACTTGAGAAGCCATCGATAAGCTGCCTTGCGAAGTGCAATCTAAATGTTAGCTGGTCTGCTTCTGTCTTCTGTAGCTTCCACATAACGTAGGAATTGACAACTGCCAAATCCACAAGAAAGAAAAACAGTTTGTGCCACCACTTCCATGAACGACGGCCTACAGCATACCGTTCACGCAGCTGATCAAATCTATCCACTCCTCCCATTATTTTATTATACTCTGCCACAGCCAATGGGCAGAATACTTCACTTCTGCTTCCACTAACTTACCTTGTAATGTTTATGAAATTTTCAGTCAAATCCAGCAAATATACACGAATACTATCTCCCTCATAAATATAAAAGTAGATAAATACAAGTCACTTCACACGCAAAAGGAAAGCACACTATCCAAAAAACGCTGTAGCGGTCGAAACAGTGGCTCGTTTTCACGCGGGAACTGCGCTTCTGCATTGATTGGCTCACAAGGTTGAAATACAACAGCATTCGCCTAACCGTAGACAATCTACATATAGTTAGCCCACTCTAACAGAAATGGTAGCACAAGTTAGAAGTGGGAACACGGATTACCACTGAACTTACAGCGAAAACAAGTAAGTGGGAACTATAGTTCCCACTGGTCACTAAAGGGTTTATGGAGAACAGTGGCTGTTCGTTTGAGATCCGAAATGGCGGTGGAATAGTAAATACTCTCTCTGCGGTATTAGGATTGAACAGAGCCTAATCATGGGTGAAGTTTAGGAAATTTGTGATCAAGTTACAGCCAGTTTACAGCTGCAGTTATGATTCTTAATTTTATCATTTCAGTTCTTTCTTGATTTGAGACTCAAAGTTTATTACAGTGACCCCTAAAGTACCATGACTTGCTCGTTAACTTCCACAGTGCAAGTATTAATTCAGGTGCGTGCCTGAACTTTCGTTAATGCCATGAGTAAAGCAATTATTTCTGCCGAATAATTTAAAGTCCATTCAGTCGCGATCCCTTGAATTAACTACATTTTGATACTGTGTTTCCCAGTACTTTGCGCACTCACCATACATGTATTACTTGTAACTGAGGCAGTTTAACATTTCATGATTTTTTTCATTGTTTCGTCATGTTTAGTTCTTCCGATATGCCTAGAGCCCTGAGAAATAAATGTCCATTAATCGAATTCCTTTTGATACAATTTAAGTAGTTGACTATAGATTAAGCAAGGCCACCAGCCATACATATATGTGAGGGCCATTGTTTCTTATGTCAGTTACATGGCGCAAATCTTCTTTTAAATGACAGATAGTTTCCGATCAGCCTACAAGTCATAGGATATGTTACTTAATTTTTGTATCTGTGTTTTGTTGCACGCGGCACCGTTCCAAAGCTGCCAGCCGCGCCAAATTGAATTTCGCGGCGGTCGTGTGTATTAATTGTCTGTGCTGTACAGCAATAGGCCGAACTAGTCGGATGTTTGACTAAAATGGAAGCTTAACTATTTTTATTGACATCTAATGAACTCCGGGATTAGCCAGTGAACTGGCTAATCGTAATAATTTATATCATCCATTTAGTAACGATAGAAAAGTAGGAATAGACGGGATAAAAGAATTTTTTAAGAAAGCTTCGAACATTTAGTTATGGAAGACAGAAGCTACTTCGGCAACTCGAGCTATAGGCTGTAATACACCAGCACCTGAGCAATTCTTTGACTTGATCGGCAGTGTTGATGAATAAAAACTTACTGGGGACAGAATATTTAATGGTGATGAGGCAATAATATCAGTAAACCCTAAAGGCTGCTCTCGAATACTAGCTCTGAAAGTGAGTAGGAAAGTGGGAACTCTTGCCTCTGCTAAAGGGGATAATGCTGTGACAGTGGAGATCTGCTTTTCCGTATTTGGTTTGTGTCCCTCCAATGTCAATTTTCCTAAGGAAACTGATGAGGCTGTAGTTTAAAACCGGCAATATCATTGGTTCACGAAAGAGGCTGACGACTAAAGAGCTCTTTGTAGACTAACTGATCCAAACACTGGTATCTTTCTCAGGGGTGAGAAAACAATATCCAGCGTTTCTCATTCTGTACGGACATTCGATTCCCACAAAAATTTCGGAACTAATCTATCTAGCAAGGGGTAACGGCGTTATATAGGGTGACAATTATTGAACTATGTGAAATAAAGTCTTCATAACTTCTGAACGGTTTGTATTAGGACGTTCAAACTGCACAGTGGCCGCGGGGCATGATGGGAACTAGTATGCGCATTGTTCGTTGGTTTAGCGACGAAGCCCACTTTCATTTGGGTGGGTTCGTCAATAAGCAAACCTGGCTCATTTGGGGGACTGAGAATCCGCATTCCGCTATCCAGCAATCTCTTCACCCTCAATGGGTGACTATGTGGTGTGCAGTGTCCAGTCACGAAATAATCGGTGCGATATTTCTTGATGGCACGGTGACTATAGAACGGCACGTGAAGGTTTTGGAAGATGATTTCATCCCCACTATTCAAAGTGACCCTGATTTCGACAAGGCGTGGTTCATGCAAGACAGAGCTCGACCTCATCGAAGGGGGAGAGTGTTTGATGTCCTGGAGAAGCACTTTGGGGACCACATTCTGGCTCTGTGGTGCCCAGAGGCCACTGTCAGGGGCCTCGATTGGCTGCCATACTCTTCGGATCTGAGCAGATGCGACTCCTTTTTGTGAGGCTGTATTAAAGACAAGGTGTACAGCAATAACACAAAATCCATTGCTGAGCTGAAAACAGTCATTCACGAAGTCATCGACTGCATCGGTGTTCCGAATCTTCTGCGGGTCATGCAGAATTTCACTATTGGCCTGCGTCACATCATCGTCAATGGTGTCAGGCATATCGAACATGTCATAACCTAAATCCGAATATCTGTAGTGACGAAACTTCCTGGCAGATTAAAACTGTGTGCCCGACCGAGACTCGAACTCGGGACCTTTGCCTTTCGCGGGCAAGCGCTCTACCATCTGAGCTACCGAAGCACGACTGAGTTCGAGTCTCGGTCGGGCACACAGTTTTAATCTGCCAGGAAGTTTCATATCAGCGCACACTCCGCTGCAGAGTGAAAATCTCATTCTGGAAACGTCCCCCAGGCTGTGGCTAAGCCATGTCTCCGCTATATTCTTTCTTTCAGGAGTGCTAGTTCTGCAAGGTTCGCAGGAGAGCTTCTGTAAAGTTTGGAAGGTAGGAGACGAGATACTGGCAGAAGTAAAGCTGTGAGTGCCGGGCGTGAGTCGTGCTTCGGTAGCTCAGATGGTAGAGCGCTTGCCCGCGAAAGGCAAAGGTCCCGAGTTCGAGTCTCGGTCGGGCACACAGTTTTAATCTGCCAGGAAGTTTCATATCAGCGCACACTCCGCTGCAGAGTGAAAATCTCATTCTGGAAACGTCCCCCAGGCTGTGGCTAAGCCATGTCTCCGCTATATCCTTTCTTTCAGGAGTGCTAGTTCTGCAAGGTTCGCAGGAGAGCTTCTGTAAAGTTTGGAAGGTAGGAGACGAGATACTGGCAGAAGTAAAGCTGTGAGTACCGGGCGTGAGTCGTGCTTCGGTAGCTCAGATGGTAGAGCGCTTGCCCGCGGAAGGCAAAGGTCCCGAGTTCGAGTCTCGGTCGGGCACACAGTTTTAATCTGCCAGGAAGTTTCATATCAGCGCACACTCCGCTGCAGAGTGAAAATCTCAATCTGTAGTGACGTTTAAATGTTGAACAAAGTGAGCGCACTCCGCAGTTTGTAACTAATTCATGTTTATTTTCAAATAGTTCAATTTTCAAATAGTTCAATAAGTGTGTGTGGCTCCACACATCTCTCAAAGGCTACAACCGTCGAATTCGTAAATGACTGGGATAAAATCCTCTCACTCTGCAGCGGAGTGTGCGCTGACGTGAAATTTCTTCTCCGATTAAATTGGAAATTTGTGTTAAGGATTATGGGACCAAACTGCTGAGGTCATCGGCCCCTAAGCTTACACACTACTTAATTTAACTTACGCTAAGGATAACACACACTCCAATGCCTGAGGGAGGATTCGAACATCCGATGGGGGAGCTGTGCGAACCGTGGCAAGGCGCCCTATACCGCACGGCTACCTCGCGCGGCGGCCGATTAAAACTGAGATTTCAACTCAAGATCTTTGCCTTCCGCAAGAGAGTGCTCTACCGACTGAGTTACCCAAGCACAACTCTCACAGCTTCACTTGCGGCAGTAACTCATCTCCTGCCTTCCCAGTTTGCGAGTTCGAATCTGTCCGGCACACAGTTTTGCCAGGAAGTTTCAGTCATAACACTGTTTGAAATTGCGACCTTATTTGCAGTGCATATTTGTAGTCCTAAACGATGTTCCAGTTGTTAATGAAAATCTGGAATTTTCTCTGTTGAATAGAATGTCTTTTGAACTGAAGATTTAAGGCAACTTCTGATACTGCAGTGCAAACTCCGAAGAAATCTTGAACCGGGCTATCACAATAGTCTAGCATAGCAGGACTGGAAAGTCCATCACAGGTGACAACTCCTGCACCACACTCATCGAACATGCCTCCTTATGGAGAAGCGATACCTCCAGAATGAAACGCCCAGGTTTCCAGTTCTGACAGCATGTTACGAGTTCCAAAAGTGGCACAGGAAAACAAATGCTTGTCATGCAGAAGAGAGAAAACAAGAAGTTTGACATCTCCTGATAAGGCGAAGTTAATTAACGCAGAGGAAGAAAAAACAAAAAAAGCCTTATATGCCTACGTTTGCAAAAAAAGGCGCCTTCAGTTAGTCCAGGATGTCCAGGAAGAAAATGAAAAAAAAAATAAAAAAAAACATAAAGCTACAAATGGATCGAAAATAGCTACGAAGAGTGATAAAAAATCCAAAACATCAGACATCCGTAAAACTAAAGAAGCCGATGGATGCGGTTACTCTCTTGATTACTCTGAAGAGGGTTGGATCAGACGTAGCGTGTGCCTCAAGTGGGCTCACAAGTCGTGTTTGGGAGTCGACAGCGAGGACGGGTCTCCCCACGCACGCGTAGCACAAACATTTAATTTTATATGCCATTTATAACTAATTTTTATAAGCGAGATCTATGTAAGCTATTAGGGTTTTCATTTACGACCAGTTCTTCTATGTGAAATATTTCTCACCATTTTTTCTCACAAATGAGGCAAAACGGGAAATATTACATCCCACCACTCCTGCGATATGGAGACGGGTTCGGAGAACGGCGGCGATACTATTTGTCCGGCGCGTAGTTACACTGTCCAGTCACATTAATATGACCACCTGCCAAAAGCCTGAAAACCACCTTTTGCAACGCGAACCACTGTGAGATGTGCAGGGAGAAAGTCGAGGAACTGACGGGAGTTGTGGAGCCATACCGACTCCAGTATTTCAGTACCGTGGCCAGCTGCGCTATGTTTCTCGGTTGAGGATCCACGGCGCGAACAGACTGATCGAGGTAGGTAATGACTGTTAGAGGTTTACGTAATCCAGTGTCGTGGTCGGATAGTGAAATGCAATTAGATTTCTACTTGACATTTTGGTACTGATGCTAGAATAGTGACATTTTTAGGACTGTCGCGCGTATAAAAACGAGACTGTCAACCACTGTTAAGACTATTTTATTGGTGTAGCAGTAATGATAATCGATCCGGGTCACTGATAAACCTTTCCTTGTGAATCGACGATAAATATCGAAATTAATTTATTTAGCTCACCACACATCGAAAAAAGCGTATCGATTATGGTTGAAACCACGACCAGGACTGCGGAAGACCATGGGCGAGATAAAAGAACATTTCAGAAGTATTACAAGAAGACGGTCTGATTCAACGTTAGTTGGTCACACCAGTAATACTCCTCAACTACGGGATTCATTTCAATACATTGGAAACGTGCTAACAAAAATATAGCCATTTGACAATTATAATTATAAATTTTAATATCAAGGTATTTCACGTACAAAGATAGAATACCTCAATTTATGGTTTCCTAGTAATAATAACAGACTACAGTGGAAAGATTCAAAGAAGAGGGGTTCTTATCACGAGTTCGGTTAGAAAGCGTGAAGGTATTGCAGAGATACTAAATTCCGTAGATAGTCACTACAAAAGAGGCTGTTAAAACTATGGTAGCGCACGTTACAAGAAGTATCATGTACCATACTACTGCTGTGACGGCAAAATGGGCTAAATGCAAGCTGATTTGGACGGATGTAAGCAGTCCTTCCTTGTGTGCATCACTTGCTGTTAGAAAAAATAGTAACTTCACACGAAGTACATGCAGGCAAATCATTATTTCACTTCAGGAACAAAGATTTGAATGTAGAAGACAAGAAACGATAGTTTGATGGAGAGGTAGCAGTAGGAAATTAAAATGAAGTCGTCTGCTTCTTTTGTGAGGGGACGTTGCGCTGCTAATTACTATTATAAGGCCTTCTCTGGCTATGAGAGGTCTGCAGTCGCGTCCTCACTGGGACTGTGGTGTCTTCTGTGCAGACTGGCTGCTGCAGGGTGGATGAAGCCGAAGCCGCCGTGCAGGGCAGTGTCTGTCTATATGCAGTACAGTTAACGAGAGCGCGAGCAAACAGTGCGGTTGCCATAGCAACGGCAGGTACACTGACAACGCGGGCTTACACACACACAGCCAATTACTGCGTCACTCCGCTCACCGCTACCTACACGAATTTCAACTTGCTCGCTGGTAGTTCTAGTCCTGTAATGTACGACGGGAAGATTAACGTTAGTAATGAGAAAAATGTTTTGCAAGGAGCAACCGTCTACAGATCTAATTGTATATCTGGATAGGGCTGTAAGTTACAATTAGTTAATTTTAGCCTGGAACAATGGACAACGCTGTCCCAAAAAGAAATTAAAATAGATACAATCTACCCGACCGACGTATGTTTCGGGACGTTTCCCTTGGTCAATAGGCGAATTCTGGGAATGGAAGCCCTTCTTTCAAAGATTCCATATTGGGAGCCGCTTTGTCAGCCTCTGGGATATTTCGCTGAAAAGAACAAAGTTTTTAGTAAAAACAGCCCTCCGAACTCGCACGACTATGGAGTGAAAGATGTGAAAGAAAAGGTTGGTGAAAGATTTTTCAGGGTTTTCCGGTGTTCATACTCCAAGAAATGTCCAAATGGAATTCACAAAGTGGCCTCCATTTTTAACCATTGTTGTAAATATGCAACGATGCTTTCGAATAAGCTACCACAGGTAAGATATTTTGCCGGCTTTCTCAAAAATATTTGAAAAGATGGTATTCAACCATCTTAAGCGTCCTACTGCAAATAACAAATAATATATTGTCCAATTCACAGTTTGGATTTCTTAAGGGTTCTGACATACAGAAAGCTATTTGCACTTACAGTGAGAATGTAAGTGATACTAAAGTAGAGGCTGCTGGCATTTTCTGTGACCTGTTAAAAGTCTTTGACTATGTGCCACACCATTCTCTTGAGTAAATTACAATATTACAGTGTTACTGGCAATGCTGTGAAATGGTTTGAGTCTTATTTAACTAAGAGGAAACAAAGGGTGTCGTTGCAAAATACCTATGCAGTAAGCAGTTAGTCTTCACCTAATTGGGAATGGTGGTGTTCCTCAAGGTTCCATCTTGGGTCCTTTGCTTTCTGTACATTAATGACTTCTCCTCTGTTAAATTGCCAGATGCTAAGTTTCTTTTGTTTGCAGCTGATGCAAACATTACAATAAGTAGCAGTTCAAATACAGACTTAGAAATTGCTGCAAATAAAATGTTCACTGATATTAATAATTCACTGTTATTAAACTTTGAAGAGACCCACTGTCTGCAGTTCAGAGCCTGTACAAGATTTCCTTCCACAATGTGTGTGACATATGAAGACATGCAGATCGAAGAGGCTAACAGTGTTAAATTTCTGGGATTACAGATCGATAATAAATTCAGTTGGGAAGGACATACCACAGAATTGCTTAAGTTCCTAAACAAGTCTGTATTGGCAGTGAGAATAACATCAAATGTAGGAGATATAAATATAAAAATCTTGCATACTTTGCTTACTTTTATTCTGTTGTGTCATACGGGATCATATTCTGGGTTAACTCATCAAACCGAGCAAAAGGTTTTAGCGTCCAAAAGCGTGTAATAAGAATCATTTGTGGTGTAAATTCAAGAACGTCATATAGAAACCTGTTCAAGGAACTTTGTGTTTTAACCACTGCTCCTCAGTATATTTATTCCTTAATGAAATTTGTTGCAAATAATATATCTCTGTTTCCAGCCAGTAGCTCGATACAGCGTATCAATACTAGGAATACGAAAAATCTACATAAAGACCAAAAATCAGTTACCTTGGTCCAAAAACGGGGCCAATAAATTGCCAGCAACCATTAAAAACTTGGTTTCAGCCAAATTATTGTTTGAACAGAGTTTGAAAGACTTTTTGGCAGGCATCACCTTCTACTCTATAGATGAATATCATTAACAGAGACTGTTAGGCCAGCTTAAGTAAAAATGTCTGTTTTGACAGCACTTTGTTACAATAGTCCTGATTAGGTATTTTGTGTATGATAAATCTGTTAATAGTGCATAACAATGTTTCATTCTGACAGCGTATTAATTCTGTGAATAATAGCTGTTCTAGATTACTGTATTGTTTACACGTAGTTTGACAATCTCCTGACAAATGATCAAGCTAGTAAGAATTATATTAAAATGATTTATGTTCTTTATGTTATACTTTCTGACATGTTCCAGACCCACGAGAATCATCTCATTTCTTGGGTCTATGGAACGAAAACTGAATCTAATCTAATCTTTAAGTTAGACATAACTGTGATTATTATTAATATCACTTTCAAAATACGAACTACTCTAATCTGTGGCTTTCATTGTTCTCCTCCCTATACATTCTGAGCGATTATACCGATATTTCTGGTAAGAATGTAGGGTAACATCAACAGCGCCAGAAAATGGTTCAGATGGTTCAAATGGCCCTGAGCACTTTGGGACTTAATTACTGAGGTCATCAGTCCCCTAGAACTTAGAACTACTTAAACCTAACTAACCTAAGGACATCACACACATCCATGCCCGAGGCAGGATTCAAACCTGCGACCGTATCGGTCGCGCGGTTCCGGACTGAGCGCCTAGAACCGCTAGACCACCGCGGCCGGCTGTGCTGCTCCAGAGGCGCTTGTACGGCCGGTGACAAGCGGTTTTCGGCCGCTTGAATCCGGTGGTCGTCCGAATGCTTGGCGAACTGCGTCAAATAAGAGTCCCAGGGTGACGTCCATCGTTGTCATGGTGTTCAGAATTGCTGAATACCCTTGGTTGAAGCTGCTCACTGCCAGGAAAGCCGCAATCTCCGTAGTCTTTGCACCAGAATGCAAATGCTTGGGGGCTAACTTCCAAACACACGCGTTCAAACTTTCATTTCAAATTTGTGTGTATCCTCCCTACCACGGGTACAATGACTCGTCCTCCGAAAGGGCCTTGTAGATCGGATGAATCACTTTTTGAACTTCTTTGGAGAGCGGCTGGTCGTGTTGATATTCGTCCAGATGTCCGGTAGCCTCTGTAATGCGCCACTTGCACCAACTAGCATGCCGGACAGTGTTGTTGTTGTGGGTGGTCATCTGTCGAATACTTGTGGAAATACGTTGCCCAAATTGCCTTCTTCATCTGTTCCACCGAATTGGAATGCCGTCGGGTTGCCAAGCCGTAGTACGTCGTAAGCTCCTTGATCACTTTATTAGTTTCAGTCATGGACAAGCACACAGAATAATTTTTCGCGGCTATAAAGTCGAAATTCCAGAAAAAAACTGGTGCGTGAAAAAGGCTGATTTCAGGCAGGTGCAGTTTTTTGTTCAACAACAAATAACAAACATTTCCGTTCCTTTTGCGGAAAAACCGTTTCAAGGGTGGATTCTAAACACTTTTATAGATCCAAAAACGCAATTTAAAAAAATCGTTTTTTAACCAAAATATAGTAAACCTCCCCTTAATTGTATTGTGTAAGTAATATGCTACTGGTTTTGAGATGACATACCACCCAAACAGCGAAAAAGCTGGGAATGTGCAGTAAAAACTATCATCATTAGCTGTAATGCATACAATACTACACTCCTGGAAATGGAAAAAAGAACACATTGACACCGGTGTGTCAGACCCACCATACTTGCTCCGGACACTGCGAGAGGCCTGTACAAGCAATGATCACACGCACGGCACAGCGGACACACCAGGAACCGCGGTGTTGGCCGTCGAATGGCGCTAGCTGCGCAGCATTTGTGCACCGCCGCCGTCAGTGTCAGCCAGTTTGCCGTGGCATACGGAGCTCCATCGCAGTCTTTAACACTGGTAGCATGCCGCGACAGCGTGGACGTGAACCGTATGTGCAGTTGACGGACTTTGAGCGAGGGCGTATAGTGGGCATGCGGGAGGCCGGGTAGACGTACCGCCGAATTGCTCAACACGTGGGGCGTGAGGTCTCCACAGTACATCGATGTTGTCGCCAGTGGTCGGCGGAAGGTGCACGTGCCCGTCGACCTCGGACCGGACCGCAGCGACGCACGGATGCACGCCAAGACCGTAGGATCCTACGCAGTGCCGTAGGGGACTGCACCGCCACTTCCCAGCAAATTAGGGACACTGTTGCTCCTGGGGTATCGGCGAGGACCATTCGCAACCGTCTCCATGAAGCTGGGCTACGGTCCCGCACACCGTTAGGCCGTCTTCCGCTCACGCCCCAGCAACGTGCAGCCCGCCTCCAGTGGTGTCGCGACAGGCGTGAATGGAGGGACGAATGGAGACGTGTCGTCTTCAGCGATGAGAGTCGCTTCTGCCTTGGTGCCAATGATGGTCGTATGCGTGTTTGGCGCCGTGCAGGTGAGCGCCACAATCAGGACTGCATACGACCGAGGCACACAGGGCCAACACCCGGCGTCATGGTGTGGTGAGCGATCTCCTACACTGGCCGTACACCACTGGTGATCGTCGAGGGGACACTGAATAGTGCACGGTACATCCAAACCGTCATCGAACCCATCGTTCTACCATTCCTAGACCGGCAAGGGAACTTGCTGTTCCAACAGGACAATGCACGTCCGCATGTATCCCGTGCCACCCAACGTGCTCTAGAAGGTGTAAGTCAACTACCCTGGCCAGCAAGATCTCCGGATCTGTCCCCCATTGAGCATGTTTGGGACTGGATGGAGCGTCGTCTCACGCGGTCTGCACGTCCAGCACGAACGGTGGTCCAACTGAGGCGCCAGGTGGAAATGGCATGGCAAGCCGTTCCACAGGACTACATCCAGCATCTCTACGATCGTGTCCATGGGAGAATAGCAGCCTGCATTGCTGCGAAAGGTGGATATACACTGTACTAGTGCCGACATTGTGCATGCTCTGTTGCCTGTGTCTATGTGCCTGTGGTTCTGTCAGTGTGATCATGTGATGTATCTGACCCCAGGAATGTGTCAATAAAGTTTCCTCTTCCTGGGACAATGAATTCACGGTGTTCTTATTTCAATTTCCAGGAGTGTATTAAATGGATTTGTTACGTATTCACTTTTACTATTGGAGTTAGCTCCTCGTATATATTTTTTTCATTTATTATACATTGTCTTATATCCTACTTTCCCTGTATTTGTTTTCATATCTGAAGATGGCTGTGGAAAGGAACTGAAACTAATTATCGTGCTTTAGTTGTTTAAGAAAAAATTGCGATCTAGGCTTTAAATATTGTAATTAAAGAAAAAAGTTATTTCATAAAATACCTTGTCATGAAAAAGTGACTAGTTACAATTTTTTCAGCCTTTCAACATCTGTTGAAACACATTTTTGGTAACGCTAATTCTCAATGTGCTTCTACCTTTGAAAAGCCATCAGCAGGAGCCCTCAGAATATCTAAGAAGAAGTGAGCCAAATTTGTGACAACAGAACAGACATGAAGTGAAGAAGCAGACGACCTACTATAGTCCGATTAAAATTACTTAACAGTTGACACTTGGAGCTGATTCTCTCCGACAGAGCTCTGAAAGTTACGCCCGAACCGTTCGCCTTTGCCGCACTACCACAACAGTTGGTCATTTATTTCTTTTTGTGTTTGGATTCTGAATAATGGGTCTGCCATTTTTATTTTTATTTCATCGCACATGATAACCACAACAAAAACAACAAACATATACAACAATGTTAATGAAACACACACGTGTCATACACAGCACTAACCAAACATTACTGGATATTTCATCGTAAGATGCGATCCAGGGTCACATATGCAGTTCTCATAATCACAGACGTCGACTAGCAAAGGAAAGCTTCAAACAAGCCGAGTTTTTGAAGGCGGCGATTCATCACGGCGACTCGATTATCAGAATCATAAATACTGTATAACTACTTAGAGTAGTGTTGTGGCTCAGAGCAATTGCTAGTTCATAAACTTGATCTATAGAAGGTCTGGGTACGAATCGCTTCAAATGTAATAATTCTTTTCTCTCTCTAAATATAACCAAAATAATTTGATTATTATTTTATCCTATTAACAAATTTAAATGTATTTTAATTTAGAATTCCTTTTCACGTCATTTTCATAATCGTGCTGACTTTTTGTTTCATCTTCTTTTTCTTTCTCTCATTCCTTTCTTGTTTGGAAGTTGCCTGTTTCGTCTGCAGTCTGCAAGCAAGTGCCAACGAGGACTTGTTATCGATTGGTAACGCAGTAGATCCTGTAGCGGATGTGAGGATAATTTCAGATAAAATGACATCGAGAAATTACAGTTTGCTTTCAACGCTAAAACTGAATTTTTCCTGTCTTGAGTTTGCTCTTAGAGGTTAAGTTTAATCGCCGTGAATAAAGTGATCGTAATTTTACTTCTGCTACAGTTGTTTGACTTCCGCTTTCTCAGATGAACTGCCCATCATGAGGTTGTGGTTAGCTTCGAACACGTTTAAATACAGGGCTACAAAACGATTTTATGCTGCATGGACTGTGATTTATTTTCAAAGAATATTCTTAAGAATTTATTTTATTTGCTAGCGATTCATCAAGAGCATTAACACATTTAATCAAACTATGTAAGCACAGAAATAGTTGCCAGGGAGTAACTGATGAAATGATAACCAAATTCCTTTCACCAAATGGGAATTTTATTCACTTTAATAGTGCCTAAAAGCATTTTTTAAAAGAAACAGTTTTAAAATTATAATCAGAAAGCACCCTATAATATCAAAGTTACAATTTATTCAGAGGCAGAAAGAAAAATTTTTTGACTGTATGAGCTTTCGGGCAGAGAACCTTGCCACTCCCTTTTGACCTGGCCGTAGTTTCGACTGCTCACAACAGCCTCTGAAAGACTTCACTGGTGCAAATCTGCAACACACCAGATTACTTTAAAATAGGGGTTTTAACAATTTACACAAGCACACAAATTATGCACACCCCTTAGGAGGAATGGAAATGGTACAAAACACTAACAATTGAAATATTAACGTTGCCACCGAAGGTGCAACTTGATTTTAACTTCTAAGAAAAGTCTTATGGTTAAAGGGTGGCAACTTTATATACTAAAATGATCATTTAGAATAGAATAGAATGGAATCTATATTTGCCTTTCAATATGTTTTCCATACAATTGGCATCGTCAGTGTGTTCAATACTTTTTTTTAAATTACAATAATTATTATTGTATATAATTGTACCTGTGCAGGGCAAGCAGATACCATGCTAAAGTAATATTGATAATACCACAATTATTCATTCACAATAGTAATAATAATAATAATAATAGTAATAATAATAATAATACATCATAACAGTTAAATATGCAATAGTATCAAGATATATTTATGATACATATTACGTACCCATGAAAAACTCTTTGCTGGTACTTTACTGTCACAAACATATATGTATAATTCACATGGCAGTTTTTTGTTTCATGTAGCATATCACTTTGGTGTCACTGTTTAGAAACTCATCAAGTGAGTAATATGACGTACATTTGAGCCACACTTCTATTGTCTGCTTAAAGTTATTCATCGGTAGTTCACTCACAGTTTTTGGGAGTTTGTTATAAAATTTTAAGCTAAGGTGTTTATGGCTCTTTTGTATCAATGTCAGCCTTGTGTATGGTAGGTCTATGTTACTATTATTTTGAGTATTATGAACATGCACTTCAGAGCTTAAGTTAAAGTTCTTTACATTCTCTTTAGCATATATTAAACAATTATTAATGTATATACTAGGTAGTGTCATTATCTTTAGTTCTTGAAAATGGTTTTTGCAACTTTGTCTTGGTGCTAGTCCTAAAATGCACCTGACTGCTTTCTTCTGCCACTTGAAGATGGTACTTGGACCCACTGAGTTACCCTAAAGAAGTATCCCGTATTGCAGTTGTGAATGGAAAAAAGCAAAGTAAGTGGAGATTACTGATAACGTGTCTCAGCTTGTGTAATAGAAAAAGAGTTCGAGCAAGTTTGCCACATAGATAATTTGTGTGTCTGTCACATGTAAGTTTTTGATCTATATGTAAACCTAGTAACTTGACATTTTTTGTATTCTGTTCAATTGGTTTCAGGGTGAAGTAAATTTCTTCAGTTTTCAATTTGTTTATTGATAAAAGATTGACTCTGCACCAGTCACTGCTCATTTCAGTTACTACTTTGTTGTATTCCATGACATCTTGCAGATTTTCTCCATCTGTTATTAGTGTCATATCATCAGCATACAGTACATTGTTGCCTGGCATATAATTTGAGAAGTCATTGATGTAAACAATGAACAGGAAACGGCCAAGCACTGAGCCTTGCGGAATTCCTGTCTTTACTTTCATGGGTGTTGACTTTTGATAGTTTGTTTTTACTAATTGTACCCTATTGCTTAAGTGTGATTGAAAAAATTGTAATGTTTTATCTACAATACCATAATGTTCTAGTTTTTTAATCATTATTTCATGTGTGACTGAGTCAAAGGCTTTTGTTAAATCTAACAGTGTAGCAGTAGTGAGTTTCTTATTTTCATATCTTTCATATATATTACTAAGGAGGCATTCAACTGCTTTGGTTGTCGATAGTTCTGATCGAAAGCCAAACTGGTTCTTACTCAATAATTTATTACTTTCAAAATAACTGTAAATTTGGATATGTATGCAGTTTTTTTATTACTTTTGATATAATGGGAACTATTGATACAGGTCTATAATTATTTGGCATTTTTCTGTCACCTTTCTTATAGATTGGCAGTGTAACTGTCATTTTCAGACATTCAGGGAATACTCCTTCTTCTAGTATGCGATTCGTCAGATATGTTAGTGGCATTAAGATTGCAGTGGCTATGTGTTTAACAATACTGTTACTAAGCCTGTAATAGTCCTCTGTTTTCGAGTTTTTAAGTTTCTTTATAGATTTGATAATGTGGCTGGAGGTGATTTTTGACCAAGAGGATTTCTTGGTTGCTGGTGCTTGTTGTTTAAGAAGGGTCACAGCAGCTGTAATATTATCAGAATTGTTTTTACCAAAAGAAGAAGAAGAATGAGAGCTGGCACAATTTATAAAATACTCGTTAAGGATGTTGCAATATATAGGCACTGTGGCTTCCTGTTAACTCATATTGATTTCACTTTTTATTATACAGGGTGATTCAAAAAGAATACCACAACTTTAGGAATTTAAAACACTGCAACGACAAAAGGCAGAGCTAAGCACTATCTGTCAGCGAATTAAGGGAGCTATAAAGTTTCATTTAGTTGTACATTTGTTCGCTTGAGGCGCTGTTGACTAGGCGTCAGCGTCAGTTGATGCTAAGATGGCGACCGCTCAACAGAAAGCTTTTTGTGTTATTGAGTATGGCAGAAGTGAATCGACGACAGTTGTTCAGCGTGCATTTCGAACAAAGTATGGTGTTAAACCTCCTGATAGGTGGTGTATTAAACGTTGGTATAAACAGTTTACAGAGAATGGGTGTTTGTGCAAAGGGAAAAGTTCTGGATGGCCGAGAACGAGTGATGAAAATGTAGCACGCATCCAGCAAGCATTTGTTCGCAGCCCAGGAAAATCGACTCGCAGAGCTAGCAGAGAGCTGCAAATTCCACAATCAACTGTATGGAGAGTCCTACGAAAAAGGTTAGTTATGAAACCTATGGATCGGCCGCCAGGCAGCCCGTGACAGAGCACTTCATCACTGCCCTCCAAGAAGCCCTGATCTTACCCCCTGCGATTTTTTCTTATGGGGGTATGTTAAGGATATGGTGTTTCGGCCACCTCTCCCAGCCACCATTGATGATTCGAAACGAGAAATAACAGCAGCTATCCAAACTGTTACGCCTGATATGCTACAGAGAGTGTGGAACGAGTTGGAGTATTGGGTTGATATTGCTCGAGTGTCAGGAGGGGGCCATATTGAACATCTCTGAACTTGTTTTTGAGTGAAAAAAAAAACCTTTTTAAATACTCTTTGTAATGATGTATAACAGAAGGTTATATTATGTTTCTTTCATTAAATACACATTTTTAAAGTTGTGGTATTCTTTTTGAATCACCCTGTATTCCAAGCTGCTTGACAGGCATTTTTTGCGCCTGCAATATATTCATCATTTACTTTACATTTAGCTGATTTTATTTCATATTTGTACAACTTCTTAAGGGTCACATAGTGTTTCCTGGCTTCCTCATTGTTATCACTATTATTTTTTAGTATAAGTAGCAGTGTCCCCATTTGCTTGAGCTCTGGAGTGTACCACTTGTTAGAGTGCTGAGGTTTTTTTCTGTTGTTAGGGGCGCATCTTTTTGTGACAAGTGGACAGTGACTATCTACTGCGTTTTTAATGATATATAAAAACATATAGAAACATTCATCAAGAGTTTTTATATTGTGTAGGGTATTTGGCCAATCTACCACCTTCAGTTCATGTTTCAATTGTACAATATTACTCTCTGTTAGTATTCTGAAAGTAACTAACTGTTTAGTTCTCCCCAGGTTCATACTGCCTATTCTGACTCATATCCCGTCATGATCAGATAACTCTAACTTAATCACATCATGCTTTAGTTGATCCTGATTTACATTACTAATTACGTTGTCAAGGCATGCATCTAGTCTAGTAGGTTTATCATTTATACAGTAGCAGTTTAGTGCCTTTAGGCTGTTAACCATGTCATTTACATTTTTTCTACTTTTCCTTATATCTACTGTATATTGAAGTCACCTGCAATAAAAATTTTGTGATTTTTGTGTTTAGTGAATAATTTGATTAGTGAATTTAGTTTATCTATAAGAACTTCTGTTGTGGCGTAGCAAGACAGCCACGCCACTCGGAAGTAGCCGAAATGCACGCGTTAACCCACGCCGGCTTGCGTGAGGTCTGAAACAGTATACGTTATGAATGCTATAAAGAAAAGTACGTAGCTTCTTTAATACTTAACTTTAATTCATCCTTGTGGTACATCGCTCTTGATAATACAAGTGAGACTCTCAGATATGGTTAATGGCGCCTTGCTAGGTCGTAGCCATGGACTTAGCTGAAGGCTATTCTAACTGTCTCTCGGCAAATGAGAGAAAGGCTTCGTCAGTGTAGTCGCTAGCAAAGTCGTCGTACAACTGGGGACGAGTCCTAGTACGTCTCTCTAGACCTGCCGTGTGGTGGCGCTCGGTCTGCAATTACTGACAGTGGCGACACGCGGGTCCGACATGTACTAATGGACCACGGCCGATTTAAAGCTACCACCTAGCAAGTGTGGTGTCTGGCGGTGACACCACATTCCTCCCCCGCAAATCGGCGAACGGTCGTGTTATAAGGCTTCCGCCCGCCGTGGGGAGGGCCCCATGTTGACGTATGCGATGAGGTGGGGAGCCTAACAACAGGCGAGGCCGTGCCACCCGCACCCGGCCATTCGGTCCGAGGGGAGCTAGGAAACGCCTGGAAACCTAGTCCAGGGTGCACGTCAACATGCGGTGTATGCGCCCGTAAAGAGACAGGAGGGGCCGAAGGGTCAACCTCCATTGCGTCGGGGTATCCGACGCGCGATGACGCCATGTGGTCCGGAGCGGGCAAGAGGTCCATGGCGGAGGACAGCTGGCCACGGGAAGCGATCGGCGGCGCGTGACCCAGGGAGGCGCTTGGCGGCTGCAGCGAAGCGTCCACTGCGGGCGGCGCCGGCGGGAGAACAGGCGGTGGCGGTGGCGGCGGCGGCGCGTCGCCATGGGGCAAAATGGAAGGCATCGTCGGGAACACCTGGGGATGAGGCGAGCCAGTAGATGGGTCCCCAGGGCGCTGACCGGACGGCACCGTCGCTGAAAGCAGACGGGGAGCGGCAGAACCCGTGCGACGACAGAGGCGCAGCTGATTGAGATGCTGACGCACCTCACCAGAGGCCCCCAAAACCAAATACATCGCGCGGCCGAGGCAGCGAAGAATGCGCCCTGCGAGCCAACGCCGTGAACCGCGATAGTTGCGATAGAATACAACGTCGCCTGGAGCAAAAGCAGGAGTCTGCCGCTGCACAGGAACCTGATGCGGCGGATGCAGCAAAGACATCAAGGTTCGATGAGGACGACCATGGAGCAACTCAGCCGGCGAGCGACCATCGCGGGGCTGAGAGCGATACGAGGACAAAAAGAGCAATAACGCGTCCTCCCGAGAATGCGACTCTTCCAACTTCAACATCTGTGACTTGAAAGTCCGGACCAATCGTTCAGCGGCACCGTTTGACTGAGGCGAAAACGGCGCGGATGTCAGATGTTGAATACCATTGGCCTTGCAGAATGACTGAAATTCTGCGGACATGAATTGTGGGCCATTGTCGGAAACAATAGTCTGTGGAAGACCTTCAATGCAAAAGATAGCAGACAACGCTTGGATGGTGGCAGATGACGTCGTGGAAGACATCCGGACAACAAACGGAAAATTACTGAAGGAATCGACAACAACCAACCATCGAGCATTCCAGAATGGACCAGCAAAATCGATGTGTAAGCGTTGCCAAGGAGAAGTGGCTTTTGGCCAAGCAAAGAATTTCCACGGCGGTGCGGATTGTTGTTCGGCACACGCCATGCAAGAAGAGCACATATTCGTAATCGCAGCATCGATTCCGAACCAAGTACAGTGCCGACGAGCAAGTTGTTTCGTACGCACTATACCCCAATGTCCTTGGTGGAGAAGCTTCAAGACAGAGGACTGTAACGAACGTGGGACCACGACCCTAGACTGATCATTATCAGAACGCAACAACAAAACACCACGTCGTACAAAAAGTCTCTCCTTGTGAGCAAAAAATCGGCGAACCAACGGATCCTCGACAAGAGCCATTGCGTAGCAACAAAACGCAAAACGGTAGCAAGGACAGGGTCGGTAGCTGTGGCTGTAGCTACACGACGAAAATCAATCGGAAACGATTCGACCACGTCATCAGTTTCCGCATCAATGAACATGCAAGCAAGTTCGGAAGAATCGAATGCTTTATCCTCGGCAACAGGCAAACGGGACAACGCATCGGCGTTTCCGTGCTTAGCAGTGGACCGATACAAGATATCGTAGCGGTACTGCGAGAGGAAAATAGACCAGCGAATGAATTTCTGCGCTGTACGTGAAGGTACAGGCTTGTTCGGATGAAAAAGCGATGTCAAAGGCTTGTGGTCTGTGATGATGGTAAAGTGACGACCATACAAGAAATCATGAAACTTGGTAACACCAAATACAGAGCCAAAGCTTCTTTCTCTATCTGTGAATAATTTCTTTGCGCAGACGACAGCAATTTGGACGCAAAGGCAATAGGGCGATCATGCGAACCATCTTTGTGCGCAAGTACAGCACCGATCCCGAAATCTGATGCATCGACCATCAACAAAAGGGGTTTCTGGGGATCGAATGGCGTAAGGCAAGTATTTGAAAGCAACGCCGATTTCAACTGTCGAAAGGCGCGTTCGCATTCCGTCGACCAGACGAACGGAACATCCTTATGGCGTAAACGATGAAGCGGAGCTGAAATGGAAGAGGCATGGGCGATATAACGGGTATAATAATTAATTTTTCCCAACACACTCTGTAGCTGCTTCAAATTCTGCGGCGAAGGCAAGTCCTGTATGGCACGGAGGTACTCTGGACTCGGATGTATGCCTTGGGCATTGATTACATGTCCCAGATAGGGCAAGTCACGAGCAAAAAACACACATTTGTCCTTCCTCAAGCGAAGACCATTTTGTCGCAAGACCTGAAATAATGTTCGTAGGTTTGCAAAATGTTCGTCTTCTGTCTTTCCGGAGATCACTATATCGTCCAGATAGTTTGCTGCAGTAGGGACCGACGCACAAACAGTTTGTAAATATTGCTGAAACAATGCAGGGGCGGATGCACACCCGAATGGCAGTCTTTTGAATCTGTACAATCCAAGATTCGTGTTAACCACCAATACGCGCTGGGATTCTTCGTCCACCGGTATTTGCAAGTACGCATCTGCTAGGTCCAACTTTGAAAAATATTTTCCCGGGCACAGTTTGTCAAAAAGATCTTCCGGGTGGGGTAAAGGAAAAGTGGCAGTCACCAGTTGTGGATTCACTGTGGCCTTGAAGTCCACACAAAGTCTCAGTGTTCCGGAAGGTTTTTGCAAAATTACTAAGGGTGAGGCCCAGAGAGAAGACTGCACACGTTCAATGACACCTTGTGATTCTAAATCGTTTAATGTTCTTGCGACCTTATCACGCAATGCGTGGGGAACATTGCGCACTCTGAAAAATTTCGGTTGCGCGTTTACTTTCAGTTCCAAATGTGCTTCATAGTTCTTAGCGCAACCAAGGCCCGGTGCAAAAATGTCTGCAAATTCCTCACATAGACGAGAAACACTGGCTGAAGGCACAGTCTGGTTCACTGATAGAACCTGATTGACGATAGACAAGTTAAACAACTGAAATAAATCTAAACCAAACAAGTTCACTGCAGCAGAAGAACGAAGAACGTAAAATGACACAAGTTTTGTTTGTACCTTGTACGTTGCAAGAAGGCTGTACTGTCCTAACACAGGGAGATGCTGTCCTGAATAACTAGTGAGCTGAACATGTGTGGCACGCAAAGGAGGGGCGCCCAGTTGTTTGTACGTGTCTTTATTGAGCAATGAAACTGCAGCTCCGGTATCGGCTGGAACGGTATCACTTGTCTGGCAAAGTCCAAATCTACAAAAAGTTTATTGTTCTGCTGACGACAAGAGCGACTGTTTTGTGCAACATGAACAGACACTGGTACAGAAACACTTGCGACGTGACGGGATTTCCGCCGACGTCGACGCACACGTTGTGTGGGACGAACACAGTCACTGTTAGAGAGAGAAACACTGGGCGGAGTGGCATTAACGACATGAATGTCCATGGGCGAAGGTTCCCGAGCCTAAGTGTCCTTGGTTCGATTCCGGCGCGAAGCAAAGGACCTGGAATGGTTGTGAGTGTCCGATCGGAGCTTTTTCTTGCAAACACTTTGAACGTGTCCTTTCTTATTACAGAAAAAGCAAATAGCTTGGCGTGACGGGCAATTTTCACGCGAATGTCTAGTTGCACACCGCGGGCATGATTTCAGCACTGCATTGGCTTGCTTGCGCGGCACACGTGGCGGTGTGGACGTGCACGAAGGCTGTTTACAGTTCCGTGCAGCGCGCCCGGCGGGCCGGTTAATGCGACACACAGCTGGCGAAGTTTCAAATGATTCCTGAGCAAAGTCAAGTGTGTCTTGCCTATCCAATATGTCTATCACTTGTTGAAGGGAGGGATTGACGAGTTTCAAAATCTGTTCCCGTATGCGAACATCAGAAACGTTCTGTGCTATTGCATCACGCACCATAGTATCTGAATAAGGGAGTCCACATTCACACTCAAAAGCACAATCCCTTGTAAGGCCTTGCAATGTTGCAACCCACTCCCTATTAGTTTGACCAGCCGTACGCTTTGTATGAAAGAATGTATACCTTTTTGCAACGACATTGACTGTTTCTTTGAAATAGGCATCTAATGCCGACAAAATTTCTTTGTATGACAGAGTTGCTACGTCGCTTCGGGGAAAC
Source organism: Schistocerca cancellata (assembly GCF_023864275.1). Classification (NCBI taxonomy): domain Eukaryota; kingdom Metazoa; phylum Arthropoda; class Insecta; order Orthoptera; family Acrididae; genus Schistocerca; species Schistocerca cancellata. The sequence continues at coordinate 868,255,595 of NC_064627.1, read as the reverse complement.
AATTTCACTATCACACGGTAGGTGGACACACCTACACATGAAAGCAAAAACGGCTGCCACTCATTACCTTGAATTCTGTAGGCGGCGAGATGGAATCCAAATTGGCGTGACCACTCCATCCAGCTTTCGTCGTCTGGACGAAAATTACGGAACTGGGGTGCAACTGCGTGTTTTGGCTGCGGTAGCGGTGAAGCGGCGGCTGCCGCATCGTGTTGCATTGCTCTTTGACCCTGAACGAGCTGTCCAAGGGCATCCAATAACGCCTGCGTCTGCTGATTCTGCAAGCGATAAAATTCGGACAGTACATCTGGAGAATGTGGCGAAGCCATGACACAAGCAAATTAATACAAACTCAACTGGCTCGTCGCCAACTGTGGTGGCGTAGCAAGACAGCCACGCCACTCAGAAGTAGCCGAAATGCACGCGTTAACCCACGCCGGCTTGCGTGAGGTCTGAAACAGGATACGTTATGAATGCTATAAAGAAAAGTACGTAGCTTCTTTAATACTTAACTTTAATTCATCCTTGTGGTACATCGCTCTTGATAATACAAGTGAGACTCTCAGATATGGTTAATGGCGCCTTGCTAGGTCGTAGCCATGGACTTAGCTGAAGGCTATTCTAACTGTCTCTCGGCAAATGAGAGAAAGGCTTCGTCAGTGTAGTCGCTAGCAAAGTCGTCGTACAACTGGGGACGAGTCCTAGTACGTCTCTCTAGACCTGCCGTGTGGTGGCGCTCGGTCTGCAATTACTGACAGTGGCGACACGCGGGTCCGACATGTACTAATGGACCGCGGCCGATTTAAAGCTACCACCTAGCAAGTGTGGTGTCTGGCGGTGACACCACAACTTCCTCATCAGAGGCTGGTGTACAGTACACGGAAGTAATGATAATTTTTTGGGTATGCAGTACTATGGCTGCTACTTCAAATACACCTTCAATGCAATGTTTGTGTAGGTCTATCACTGAATGCTGCAGATTTAAGTTTTCTTTGATGTAGATTGCAACTCCACCATGTGCAATATTTGTTCTACAATATTTTGTGGCTAATATGTAGCAATAAGGTACACACAAATCTATTTCTGAGTCATGCAACCAATGCTCATTAATACACAGTATGTTACAGTTAATTTTGTCTGCCAAGTACTGTAGCTCATTAACATTATGTCTTAGGGATTGTACAATAACATGAAATAACATTAAATCGTTTTTGTTACTGGGATAAATACTTGTTGCTATTTCTGTTGCTTTATATTTACTGACCCTTGCAGGCTGTTGTGACCAAATCCAACTTGTGTTAGATTTTGTCACTAAATAAAAGCTCATGAAATCCAATCTTATATAAAATTCTACAAGGTTGGCCAAACAATAGTTAAGATGCTCTACAGTACACAGATACCACCTCTCAAGATCGTAGGCAATAATATCAAAGTTTCTAAAGATCAAAACATATTTCAGGTATTAGGCCGTTACACTCCAAGCAATAAATTCGTTAACACACCAAATCCGACAAACATGAGAGAGGCAGCTACTAACGTACGTAGATTGATAGGGATATTACCGAACAACCCGAACCGCAGGTTGCTCTAACCCGCCCCCACTCCGCAAGGGAAAAACGGACCACCCAATTTATAAACAATCACCTTCCCGCGGGTGGGCAAACGGAGAAGAATGTTGGGACGACCCCAAAGCAAAACGGCTGGTGACCTCACCAATAAAACAAGTAGAATTTAAAAGGAGTAAATCAAACAAGATATCACCAATCACTTAACTTCTAATAAACTGCGATTTATCGAGAAGACCTGGCGCAGCACCCCCAATCGCTCTCCCGAACCGTCCGCTGCCAGCCGCTTCAACGGACGCAGGAAGGCGCGCCGATCTGCCGTCTCACGGCGTCGCAGCTCGCACCGGCCAGACTGATGTCGTGGGTTGACTCCGCGAAGTCATTGCCCCTCGCAATACGCCGCGGCCCACTGGACTCACGTGGCGACCTCACATGCACCGACGCTCAAGACGGACAAGTCATCTTGTGTCTCAGTGCGCGACCGACCAACCGATCGACCCAACCGCCAATGACCATTGCCTGGGCAAACTCGAGCAGACTGGTGGTTTAACGGGCAGACTCAGATGCAGGAACTAAGCCCCGACCGGGCGATCACTCGCTGAGTTCTCTTACTGGCGGAGTGGAAAGACTCTCATTTTGCCGGCTTTAAAGGTTGATCCGAACGACAGACATACTAGCACTGCGAACGACAGACAGACACTAACTGCCCAGCAAATGCGGACGAGAGACAGACTAGCAAGCTGGGGACGAGAGACTGACCCACTGGCGAGCTCATAGCGCCGATTTAATGCACATGAACAGGCAACCTTTCCCTTTTCCAACCAGAGGGAGACACCAAAGCTGCGATTGTCACAGCGGCGCCACCGCCAGAAACTGAGAGCGACTGCTTCACACTACGCGCTGCGGCGCGCTCTTCAAAACAGCAATTTTTGCCACGGCTCATTTCAGTTCAGTCATTGGTCAGCGTCGCCACGCATATCCGACATACCTAGCGGCGGCTACTACCAAAATTACTCCGCTTTACGCATTAACAACATTTGTGAAGTGGCCCGCCCTGTTTGTTTCTGATTTATAACAGAGCGATATCGGCAGGCGATTTCACAACGCTGTAGCGGCAACTGACAGACGCCACCTGTCAAGTAATTTTAACCGGACTATAGTTAGTTATGCGTCACCCGAAGAACTGAGATGTACGCCGATTTATAGCCTGGAAGGGTTTACACGGAAGTTTGAATGGAAATCTTGTGCAGACAGTTCTCCATATGGGTGGTGATATCGATCAGACTTACAACTGGGTTCTTAGTCCCATGGGACGGCTGCCACGTTGGACATTCGTACATCGGCTACAGAGGTAGATTTCGGCGCGTACGAGGAGATGAGTGGGGGGGGGGGGGGTGTAACTGTAGGTCTGGCTTCGGCGTCGCCGTCGCTGCCCATTACCGCCCGGAAGCAGGACTGATCGGGCGCCGAATAGACTAGTAATCGGGCGAACGCCGTCCCGAGGAGCGGCGGCGTGCTACACATTGATGCACTTCCGACGTCCTGCGCCATAACGATTTGATGGGCCGCGCTGATTGTGTTTGTGTGTCATTAACTTGGCCGTCCGTTCGATGGGCGAGCGCCGCGTGCGGAGGCGCGAGTTAATAACGCCGTTTCGCGGCCACCGGAAATTTCGCCGACGCCTGTCGACGCGCGCGCCGCCTCCGTCCAGCCCCTTCTGGTACGTGGCGGGGGATTCCAGGCCGGAAACGTGACCTTTTCCAGCACAGGCCGCCAGCGCCAGGCGAGCAGAGCGCGAGCTTCAGGGCGCAGGAACAGGTGTCGGGGGGGGGGGGGGGGTAATGCGAAGGTTAATCCACTAATACAACGAAGACTTTCACGGCAGGTGTTTACCACAATTAAAACGTTAAGGCAGTTATGACATTAAGATTGATAATCGGGGCTAAACAAAAAGATGTCTGTTTGATCTTTCCTACTACTAAATGCCATGTGCAGGGACATATGTTTCTCGACTCCTAAACTTCAACTGTAATTGCAGTTTCCGCCAACATAGCATGGTTGTAGCTATGTTTTAAAGATAATTTGAGAACAGAAAGAGCCGGCCGCCGTGCCCGAGCGGTTCTAGGCGCTTCAGTCCAGAACTGCGCGACTGCTACGGTCGCAGGTTCGAATCCTGCCTCGGGCATGGATGTGTGTGATGTCCTTAGGTTAGTTAGGTTTACGTAGTTCGAAGCTCTAGGGGACCAATGACCTCAGATGTTAAATCCCATAGTGCTCACAGCCATTTGAATTTGAAGAACAGAAAGTGCAACACAATTCTTACTTACCTTTTGTACAGAATGTCTCGTCGGAAGTTCATTTTAGACATTGAGTTACGAGCATAGCCCTGGATTCTTGATTTTTGTACGCTGGAAATGATACTAGTTATTGCGGTATTCTTCTGAGTTGACCTTAAGTTCGCAGCGTTTTTGTTTTGCATGTTGGCTTCTGGTTGTTATGGACTCATTTATCGATTGTCCTTTTTTGTATGTAGTTCACTGTTGCTATTTGAGCTTATATCTCGTCAGTTTGTCATTAGGAGATAGTGAGTGGAGCTGTGGACGATCGGAAAGAGCACCTTGCCACGGTTCGCACGGCTGCCCCCGTCGGAGTTTCGAGTCCTCCCTTGGGCATGTGTGTGTGTGTGTGTTGTCTTCAGTGTACGTTAGTTTAAGTTACCTGAAACAGTGTGTAAGCCTACGGACCGATGACGTCAGCAGTTTGGTCCCATAGAACTTACCACAAATTTACAAATTTTCCGATGGAAAAGAGAGTGCTTGATGGAGAAATAGGAACACTTTCGATACACGCTTCTGTTTGAGTTCGATAGAGGAGCGACAGCAGCGGACGCAGTCAGAAACATTTGCACCCTGTATGGGGATAATGCCGTTTGACGGAGCAGGACAGGAAGGTAGTTTTCTCGTTTTAAGGAAGATCATTTTGACATTAGTGACCCTCCGGGTTTGATGAAGATCATTTAAGCGCATTAATCCACAGCGATCCACGTCAGAGTGCCAGAGAACTGGCAAATATGATGAACTGTGATCGTATCACTATTGTACGATATTTGCATCGAATGGCGAAGGTTCAAAATTCGATTATATGGATACCACACGCTCTAAGCCAAAAATCACATAAACCACTGAGGGGCATATGTGCATCTGTGCATACTCATCACCAATTGGCTCATGAACAACACCGACGGTTCCCATCCTGCATCGTTACTGGGGCCGGGAAATGACAGATGTGAAAATTACCGAACTATCAGTTTAATAAGCCACAGCTGCAAAATACTAACACAAATTCTTTACAGACGAATGGAAAAACCGGTAGAAGCCGACCTCGGGGAAGATCAGTTTCGATTCCGTAGAAATGTTGGAACACGTGAGGCAATACTGACCCTACGACTTACCTTAGAAGAAAGATTAAGGAAAGGCAAACCTATGTTTCTAGCATTTGTAGACCTAGAAAAAGCTTTTGACAATGTTGACTGGAATACTCTCTTTCAAGTTCTGAAGGTGGCAGGGGTAAAATACAGGGAGCGAAAGGCTATTTACAATTGTACAGAAACCAGATGGCAGTTATAACTGTCGAGGGGCATGAAAGGGAAGCCGTGGTTGGGAAGGGAGTGAGACAGGGTTGTAGCCTGTCCCCGATGTTATTAAATCTGTATATTGAGCAAGGAGTAAAGAAAACAAAAGAAAAAATCGTAGTAGGAATTAAAATCCATGGAGGAGATATAAAAACTTTGAGGTTCGCCGATGACATTGTAATTCTGTCAGAGACAGCAAAAGACCTGAAAGAGCAGTTGAACGGAATGGACAGTGTCTTGAAAGGAGGATATAAGATGAACATCAACAGAAGCAAAACGAGGATAATGAAATGTAGTCGAATTAAGTCGGGTGATGCTGAGGGAATTAGATTAGGAAATGATACACTTGAAGTAGTAAATGAGTTTTGCTATTTGGGGAGCAAAATAACTGATGATGGTCGAAGTAGAGAAGATACAAAATGTAGACTGGCAATGACAAGGAAAGCGTTTCTTAAGAAGAGAAATTTGTTAACATCGAGTATAGATTTAAGTATCAGGAAGCCGTTTCTGAAAGTATTTGTAAGACGTGTAGCCATGTATGGAAGTGAAACGTGGACGATAAATAGTTTAGACAAGAAGAGAATATAAGCTTTCGAAATGTGGTGCTACAGAAGAATGCTGAAGATTAGATGGGTAGATCGCACAACTAATGAGGAGGTATTGAATAGAATTGGAGAGAAGAGAAATTTGTGGCACAACTTGACTAGAAGTAGGGATCGGTTGATAGGGCATATTGTGAGGCATCAAGGGATCACCAATTTAGTATCGGAGGGCAGCGTGGAGGGTAAAAATCGTAGAGGGAGACCAAGAGATGAATACAAGAGATGAAACAGATTCAGAAGGATGTAGGTTGCAGTAGGTACTGGGAGATGAAGAAGCTTGCACAGGATAGAGTAGCATGGAGGGCTGCATCAAACCAGTCTCTGGACTGAAGACCACAACAACATCAACAAGAAAAGAAAGGAATGGTTGAGCCCACAAGAAGTAGCAACTTCCTGTGCAAAGCCTGTGTGGATCCACAAAAGATAATATTATGCATCTGAGGGAACAGCAACGGTGTGGGGTACTGGTAATTGCTTCCCCGAGGTTTAACCATCACTGCTGACATTTATTGTCAACAACTGAGACGTCTTGCAGACGCAATCCAAGAACAACAACCAGGAAGACTGCGTGAAGTGATGCTAGTCCACAAGAACACCCGTCCACATTCTGCTGGACTAACAAAAAACACTACACCGGATTTGGGTTGGAAACTCGTTCCCCACTCACCTCATTCACCCGATCTTGCACCATCAGATGTTCAGTTCTTCTCCTCTCTATCGAACAACTTTCGAGGAAGTTCCTTTCCGGATGAAAATGCGCTCTTAGTATGGCTCGACGAGTTCTTCGTGTCAGAACCACGTGATTTCCACAGTCGTGTTACCGAACTTTACCACAACGTTGGTAGACCGTTGCAAATAGTGGAGGACAATATATTATCGATGACTATATTCTCGTTCTTGGTCAAATAACATCTGCACCCATACAGCTCCATTCTGGAACATTTACTCTCACTGCTTCCACTCCAAGAAACACGGGAAAAAGTACTGACACAATGCAATTCAAAGATATATCTAACATACAAAGATACTAAATTATAAAGATTTATGCCAGCTAATATAAAAGAATAATTTTCGTTTTAAATTTTTGTGTACTTGTCACAATAATTTGAATTTACGGAACTTATTTTTTTAAAAATAAGATTTTTTTAAGAATCCAAGAAAAATAAATTTTAAATTATAGTACGTCATTGATAAGGATGTGACAAAAACGCACGCCTAAGCTTTATTTACAACTGTTACTTCAGAAAGGAAGCTAAGATGAATAATCTAATGAACTGACTGATACAACGTCAAAATCAGCATTAAATACCGATACCCAACATGTATACTGCCAATCCTCAAAAAACATTACAAGCTGCATGTATGCATTTAGGCCTGAGCTCCCATATGTAACTTCCGTGCATGCACTTATTCATAAACTCTTGTTCAGCAAGACCAATCTACTCCAACCCAACTCACTTCAATCCAAGTAAGTACACATAAATAACTTAAGGGGGAAAGCCATACTGAATTGCTCCAAGTCAAACATATATGTGTTAGACTGAAACAGACTCACATGAAACAGCTATTGCTTCGATTAATTCAAATGGAATTGTAGTGCAACACTCAAATTGTTAGCACTGTATTCTATGAGAAGTGGAGCGTCATGCTGCAATGTGCTTACCTGTTGTCTTAAATACACTCATGCTCATTAATTAAGGATAATTGCAGAATGTGGTGCCACACTACGTGGTACTACACAAAACTAGCGCTAATAGCATAGGCACATAGGGAACACACACGACACAGATCTGTAAGTCCACGGTATTGGTGATGAGTTGAGAAAACCACCCCGAAACACATGTGCTACAAAATGCCACTGTTTCCTGCGCATTTACGCCAACATCGATATGGGATATGATCACCATGCACACGTACACAGGCCGCACGACCGTTTGGCATACTCTACATCAGGTGGTCGAGCAGTTGCTGGGGTATAGCCTCATATTCTTTCACCAGTGCCTGTCGAGGCTCCTGAAGTGTCGTAGGGGTTTGAAGACGTGCAACGGTACAACGACCGAGAGCATCCCAGACGTGCTCAGTGGGGTTCATGTCTGGAGAACAGGCAGGCCACTCCATTCGCCTGATATCTTCTGTTTCAAGGTACTCCTCCACGACGGCAGCTCGGTGGGGCCGTGCGTTATCATCCATCAGGAGGAAGGTGGGACCCACTGCACCCCTGAAATAGCGGACATACTGGTTCAAAATGACGTCCTGGTACATGGTACACCTGACCTGAACTGTTACAGTTCCTCTGTCAAAGACATGCAGCGGTGTAAGTGCACCAATCATAATCCCACCACACACCATCAAACCACGATTTCCATTCAGGTCTCTTTCGAGGACATTAAGGGGTTGGTATCCGCTTCCTGGTTCACGCCAGATGAAAACCCGGCGAGAATCACTGTTCAGACTATAGCTGGAGTCGTCCGTGAACATAACCTGGGACCACTGTTCCACCGAACCATGTACCGTGTTCTTGACACCAGGTTTTACGGGCTCTCCTGTGACCAGGGGTCAGTGGAATGTACCTTTCATGTCTCCAGGCGAATAAACCATGTCTGTTCAGTCGTCTGTAGACTGTGTGTCTGGAGAGAGGGTGCGGTAAGGTCCGCAGCAAGGCTACCTGCCGTCTCTGTGGCCGTCTGCGGGCACTGATGGTCAGATATCGGTCTTCTTGTGGTGTTGTATACTGTGGACGTCCCGTACTGTAGCGCCTAGACACGTTTGATCTCTGCTGGTATCGTTGCCATAATCTTGAGATCACACTTTGTGGCACACGGAGGGCCTGTGCTACGACCTGCTGTGTTTGACGAGCCTCCAGTCGCCTTAGTATTGTACCCCTCATAACGTCATCAATATGTGTTCTTTGAGCCATTTTGAACACACAGTCACCATTAGCACGTCTGAAAACGTCTGCACACCTACTCACTGCACCGTACTCTGACATGCACCAACACACCTCCGTATATATGGACTGCTGCCAGCGCCACCGTACGATGACCGCAGGTCGAATGCACCGCATGGTCGTACCCGAGGTGATTTGAACCCGCAAACCGCCCATCAGAGGGTTGTTTCACCATGTATCAGCATTATCCATAATTTATGGGTATGAGTGGACATACATACATACACAGCCACATACATGCATACTTATAAGAAATACACACACACATATTATAAAATGGATGGCTGTATATATGTGTAAGTGTATGTTTCACATCTCCTCCTAAACCACTCGAGCGATTTAAACCAAACTTGGTACACATATCCTTTCCTCTCAGGCAACAGTAGCCGCGTGGTTAAAAACCACCTACCTAACATACACTCCTGGAAATGGAAAAAAGAACACATTGACACCGGTGTGTCAGACCCACCATACTTGCTCCGGACACTGCGAGAGGGCTGTACAAGCAATGATCACACGCACGGTACAGCGGACACACCAGGAACCGCGGTGTTGGCCGCCGAATGGCGCTAGCTGCGCAGCATTTGTGCACCGCCGCCGTCAGTGTCAGCCAGTTTGCCGTGGCATACGGAGCTCCATCGCAGTCTTTAACACTGGTAGCATGCCGCGACAGCGTGGACGTGAACCGTATGTGCAGTTGACGGACTTTGAGCGAGGACGTATAGTGGGCATGCGGGAGGCCAGGTGGACGTACCGCCGAATCGCTCAACACGTGGGGCGTGAGGTCTCCACAGTACATCGATGTTGTCGCCAGTGGTCGGCGGAAGGTGCACCTGCCCGTCGACCTGGGACCGGACCGCAGCGACGCACGGATGCACGCCAAGACCGTAGGATCCTACGCAGTGCCGTAGGGGACCGCACCGCCACTTCCCAGCAAATTAGGGACACTGTTGCTCCTGGGGTATCGGCGAGGACCATTCGCAACCATCTCCATGAAGCTGGGCTACGGTCCCGCACACCGTTAGGCCGTCTTCCGCTCACGCCCCAACATCGTGCAGCCCGCCTCCAGTGGTGTCGCGACAGGCGTGAATGGAGGGACGAATGGAGACGTGTCGTCTTCAGCGATGAGAGTCGCTTCTGCCTTGGTGCCAATTATGGTCGTATGCGTGTTTGGCGCCGTGCAGGTGAGCGCCACAATCAGGACTGCATACGACCGAGGCACACAGGGCCAACACCCGGCATCATGGTGTGGGGAGCGATCTCCTACACTGGCCGTACACCACTGGTGATCGTCGAGGGGACACTGAATAGTGCACGGTACATCCAAACCGTCATCGAACCCATCGTTCTACCATTCCTAGACCGGCAAGGGAACTTGCTGTTCCAACAGGACAATGCACGTCCGCATGTATCCCGTGCCACCCAACGTGCTCTAGAAGGTGTAAGTCAACTACCCTGGCCAGCAAGATCTCCGGATCTGTCCCCCATTGAGCATGTTTGGGACTGGATGAAGCGTCGACTCACGCGGTCTGCACGTCCAGCACGAACGCTGGTCCAACTGAGGCGCCAGGTGGAAATGGCATGGCAAGCCGTTCCACAGGACTACATCCAGCATCTCTACGATCGTCTCCATGGGAGAATAGCAGCCTGCATTGCTGCGAAAAGTGGATATACACTGTACTAGTGCCGACATTGTGCATGCTCTGTTGCCTGTGTCTATGTGCCTGTGGTTCTGTCAGTGTGATCATGTGATGTATCTGACCCCAGGAATGTGTCAATAAAGTTTCCCCTTCCTGGGACAATGAATTCACGGTGTTCTTATTTCAATTTCCAGGAGTGTAGTACGGGAGCTATCACGCCATAGACACTGAGACGCGTAATAAACTGCTGGATTGTGCATGACGTTTAAATTTATTACTTCTTTTCTACCATTTCTGTTCTCAAAGCATTTTGCACACAGTATCCACATATGCTCCAGAATGTACCTAAAAAATTATGTCACTGTCTGGCACATAGATCAGGAGATATGACGTCATGAACACTAAAAGGCGTGGAAAGCTGCTGCGTCATGCTTGAATTTCAAATTTATCACTAACTCTATTCGCATCATATTTCTCAGACAGTACCGTCATACACTGCTAAATGTACCTATGCAAATATATCATTGTACGACAAATAGTTCAACAGATATGTCATTAACACTGAGATGCGTGAAAAATTGTCGCATCAGTTTTAATACATTTATTCTTTACTACTAAGACACTCTTACAGGACATTCCAGACATCTGGAAGCACTTTTGACAATTTTCAACTGTGGAACGGAAGCAGCTGCAGGCGGAGACAATGGACGTCTATAGGAGCTATGAAGGGGCGTTGCCTTAGAGACGTTTACAAAACCGCGTTGTAGAGACGCGAAGCAGCTGCGCCCAGCGTACCGAACCTGATCCGGATCATGTTTCTTAATTTAGACACTGTACTTATACATTTGTATATTATGCATATGTCTTTGTAAGACTGTTCATAATTTCAAAAGTATTTTCATGAAGACATGGAAGTGGAATTTTTTCGAGAGTGCACTACGAACGCAGTTCATTTTTTGGTTTCGTTCCTAATAGAAAACTGGAAAAATGAATACAAAACCGAGTTTGTCTGTTAGTATTTCAATAAAAGCAAGGCGATGAGATAATGGAAGTAGAAACGGAAGTAATCTGGAGAGAAGGCAGTGGTCTGTGACCGAAGTTAGCCTGTCAGTCTACAAAGATTCGAGACTGAATTAATAAAAAATGGACAAAAGCTGAGACGTAATTTAATGCTTAAGGTGTTGTTATAATCTCCCGCCGCCTGAGTACAAGGTGCAGAACGTTTATATAACTACATTAAACTGTTTGAAAAGTCCCTATTTGGGGTGTTGTTCAACACACGTATTACAAGGGCTTCAATGTAGGTTATATCGTCAAACCGTTGACCTTTCATATGAAATTCTACACTTTGTCGTTTTGCGGTAGCTTCGTATTAACACGAAGTCTGGTCACATACGATAATTATCCAGTTTTACATTTCAATTAAGTCGCCGCAGGCACCCACATCTCTTCGTTTTTGATCAAGAGTCAAGTTGTATGGGACAAATTGTCCACATACTTGCCTGTTATTCAAAACATTCTGGAGAATTTCTTGAACATGTGATTTAGAGCTTTTACTCCTTTTAGGTTTATGATATAAAAAGGTTGCCATAATATGGCATCAGGTCCCCTACTTAACACTGCCTGCTCACATCTTACTGATCGATTCCACATCTGTTTTTTACAATTGTTAGTTCAAGCTGCCTCCACAGTTACTGAACTGACGTCATTTATATTCTTGGAAGAAAATCAGTTACTTTTTGGACTGTCGAAAATAGTATATATATATATATATATATATATATATATATATATATATATATATATATATATATGAGCATTCTTGGTTTGTTGCTTGTTAAATGACGTTGAAAACTCTAAGTATGAGGGTTGCCTGTATACAAGGCAGGGCAATAAAATAGCTCCATGCTCTACGCTACTGACTTCAGTTTGAACTAATCTGAATTTACTGTTTAAGTCAAGTCTTTGATTTTATCAGTTATTCAGAGGGCTAAGTTGATACTAAGAACTGAATTAAGCGATCAATTGAACAGAAAATAAGTGGCTAGAACTGGCTGCACTCTGTGCTGTGCACGCCACATATTGGAGGTGGACGATATTTCTGGGAGTGTGTGAAGTGTTTTTGACCAGCTGCAGGTTCATTCGCAGCCTTCCAAGGCCCCGATCATTTCCATACCGATGAGTATCTAAAATTCTGATAAATGGGTTACTTAAACAAATAGACGTAATTAATCCAAATTAAACCTCACCATCGATCTCATGATGCAACATTTATTACTCTTTTTGTATCAGAACTCCACAATCAGTTATTACAACGCATAATGGCGTTGATTTTGGTTTGTTCAGCTATACATCCATTTATTATGTCTTCATGAAACTGCCACTGTAATGTAATAATATTAACTGTGGTCGGTAAAGTGACACACTTGTAACGCACTTGTTTAACTCGAACAACAGCTTGGAAAAAAATAGTAAAAAGTGATATTATACAATGGCTTCAAACACATACCATCATCAAGATGCTGTTACATGGAAATTTAAGGAAATAAGTGTGTGGTGGTGGTAAATTCAAATTTGAAAGACGGCAAGATGGCGGGAAACATATAAAATTAAAAAAAAAAAACTTACAAGGTGGTGGAACTAGCTCAGTGAATGTTTGTAAACCCTTCCTCTCCTCCTTCTCCTTCTCCTTCTCCTTCTCCTTCTCCTTCTCCTTCTCCTTCTCCTTCTCCTTCTCCTTCTCCTCCTGCCCTCCCCCCCTCACTCCCCACCATTCCCCAGCCCTCTCTGCCAACTAAATCCTCTTACTATAAAGTCCATTAAAATGAAAAAGTCAAATACAATATAGCCCCACAGCAGAGCAGACAGTTTTCGAAGGTATCAGAATTTTTTCACCATTTTCAAAAATATTTATCCAGAAAATTACACGAAGCATCTGACTTAAATTAATTTCACATCCAAGATATATCACTGAAACACACACACTTACACACACACATATGTTTGCAGAAATATGTAACCTTCACTTAAACTGCGTAAAACGGCCCATGTTAAAAAAAAAAAAATTCCGACAACGTTTTCGTTCCTCACTACAATAATTTGTTTATGTCTAATACTGTATAGTCTCATCAGTAAATTTCCTTACCACGTCTGTAAATTTCATTGAAACTATATATCAATCGCTATTGAATGGGAGAACGAGAATAAAACATACTCTCAATAAACATTTAGTAATCAACATTCACTTATGCATTGTAATTAATGAATTGCAAAATGCCGTTGCCAAAGAAGAATTTTACTTCAGCTACCATTGTGGAAAATTTGAAAATGCACAGTAAAGACAACTACTGCTTTATGATACTGTTGCCGGTTATCGTCGACACATGGCAGCATTCATAGCTCGATTATTGTACCATAAACACACCGTCAAATTAATTATTTCGCACATCTTAACTGTTCTATGATGACTGTCAAGTATCATGATGTTCTATCCATATCTAAAATGCCTGCTGCTGCAAAAATATGCCACGTTTACGTCAACTAGCACAAAGTCACTTTCTATGTACACACACATATCCGTTGAACTGATGTCTAAAATGTGACTGATATCTCTAAAGCAAGTCCCCTAATGTTATTTTCGCACTCAAATACTGGTTGGGTGCATAAGTTCGTAGCGTTTTTCCACAACATAATTACGACAGATACGCATGACAGAGACTTTCGTCATCAATAATTTATTCTGCTTCACTATTTACAACAATCTACCAACGTAGGGTAACTTTTCAATCCTGCTACTGTACAGATCACGTGGTTTTGAGGCGAATAACTCGTGGAGCCATTGTAGGAGCACATTTATACCCAGAAAGGAGGTTGTTCGACAGAGAGCGAAAGGAATGAAAATTTGAGGGTTCAAGATTAGTTGAACAACGTGGGTGCGGAATGACTTCCCAACTCAACTCCTGCATTGTGTGTATATAGACCGGAGCGAGGAGTGGAAATTAGGACCAAGGCCGGGAATCGAACCTGGGTCTCCTGCTTACTACGCAGGTACGTCAGCCATTAAGCCATACAATGCACAGATTACTTTGGCGGGCCTCCCTCCTCGTCGACTCCAGTCTATTTTAAATTAGCCCTTTCCACGCGAACAGATTTTGCGAGCTTCTCCATGTTCTAGAACAGCTCCTCAGCATCGAACGTAAATGTTGGACCCAGTCTGAAATCCATGTGCAGGTACTAATACAAATGAAATGACACAATTTCAGAGACAGATATGATTTTGTAAATGTAGACTGAAGCGGCGAGTGGAAATTTATTCCAAGGCCGGGAAGGTAGTGGGAATCTGGACAGAGGAGGGAAGCGTGCCAGGGTAATCCGTGCAGCTCTGTGACCCGTTGTGACAGGATAGCTTAGTCGCTATGTGAAACTGTGTAGTAAAAGGACACCCTGGTGCGATTCCCGGAATTGGCACCAATTTTCACTCGCCGCTTTGTATACATAAAATCATATCTACGAGGTGCGACAGTAAAGTAATTAGACCGATGTGAAAAAAAATGTTGCTTACCGTTTTAGCCAAGTTTAGTGTTGTCTCTTTCAAATTAGTTCCATTCTGATTGCACACACTTTTTCCAGCGCTTCTGCCATTGACGGTAACATTTCTGGAACACATCTTTTGTAATATCCTCCAAGACCCTCGTCACAGCGTTTTGAACATCTTGTGTTGTTTGAAAATGGTGTCCCTTGACCGCCGTTTTGACTCTTGTAAATAGAAAAAAGTAGCACGGAGCGATATCTGGTGAATAAGGTGGCTGTGGTAGTAGTGAGATTTGTTTTGAGATTAAAAATTTCAGTACTGACAGAGCAGTATGGGATGGCGCATTATCGTGATGCAGAATCCAATTATCAGCAATGTTGGCATGGACACGAAGAACTCTTTTACGAAGTCTTTCTAAAATTTCTTTGTAGTAATGTTGGTTAAGTGTTTGTCCAGGAGGCACCCACTCTTTATGAACAATTTCCTTGAAATCAAAGAAGCAGACAAGCATGCATTTCACTTTTGACTTTGACATGCGAGCTTTTTATGGTCTGGGTGATCCCTTTGAGCAACATTGCGAACTTTGGCGCTTTGTCTCTGGATCGTACTGAAAAAAACCAACTTTCATCACCACTGATAACACGGCTCAACAATTCTAGACTGATTTCCGGTTGCTCTAACAGATCGGCTGACACATTTTTCCGTGTTTCTCGCTTTTGTAGTGTGAGATTTTTGGGGACCATTTTTGCACAAATCTTTCTCATACCAAGATCTTCAGTTATTATTAGACGGATCATTTCTCGATTGATGATCAGTTCATAAACAATATTTTTCACGGATAATCTTCGATCATATCGTACGAGTTCATGAACCCAGGCCAAATTGACATCCATCCATGAGGTTGATGGTCGTCCACTGTGGTCTTCATCTTCAACATTCGTTCTGCCTTCACTAAACATTTTATGCCTACGAAAAACTTGAGATCTTGACATAACTTCCCCTCCAAAAGCCTTCTGAAGCTTACCATAAGTTGTCATCGCACTTTCGCCCAATTTAACGCAAAAAGAAATGGCATAATGTTGCGCAATATTATGCGGTTCCATTTCTGTGACGAGGGACACAAACATATGTTAACTTCTTACAGCACAACTCACGACTGAGCAGTTGCATCGATGTGTCGCTTGGACTAGAAGCAGCTTGTAGACCAAGGTCAAAGATATTGTGCCTACACAAGCCTGCAGGGTTGCCACATCTTGCAAAGAAAATCCGTCTCATTACTTTATTGTCGCACCTCGTATACGAGACCAGTAAAGTCTCTGGAATTCTGTCGTTTCCTGTTTCTTTGTTTTTCAATCTAGAAGAATGCGGGCGGGCGATATTACTGGAGTAGCATCACTACAGCAGTCTGCTGGGTCGTAGGTCACACACGTCACAAAAGGTGTGACTTATCATCGGTATGAAGCTTCTTGCTACCGTAATACAAATGAATCTTGTTGCAGCTTGATTCGATTCTGGCTCCGATCAGAGATACTCTATCTCATTGCTGCCCGTATGTTTCCCCAGTCGCCGTGTGGACACCAGGGGCGTGGTGTAAAAAAAATGGCTCTGAGCACTATGGGACTCAACTGCTGTGGTCATAAGTCCCCTAGAACTTAGAACTACTTAAACCTAACTAACCTAAGGACAGCATACAACACCCAGCCATCACGAGGCAGAGAAAATCCCTGACCCCGCCGGGAATCGAACCCGGGAACCCGGGCATGGGAAGCGAGAACGCTACCGCACGACCACGAGATGCGGGCGGGCGTGGTGTAAGTATATACTTAGCGCCAGCTTCACCTGCGTGGTGGGAGAGTCAGCTGCTACCCGTTTAGGACACTGGGGCGGCAGATGGTGGATGGAAACACAGCTGGCGAGCAAAGTGCGGCTAACTCCTCCACATTCTTGATGTGGGACGATCTATTGCTTGGACGATTAAATGAAAATTCTTGGCTCAAGTCGCTCCTAAATGCGCTCTCTGTTATGTGCCTGCTTATCCATGATCATTGGCAAGAGGGTGCTTTCGACTATTACATGCTGGATTTGTGCCACCCTAGTTGAAACTGTTGAGCACTTGTCTCTGGGAAAATCTTGTGACTGTATTGAGAGTCACATGTTGTTGTAATGCCCCTGGCTGCGACCTAACTTTTATTTCCTCCATGCCAGTCTGCTTCCCTAGAGCAGCTTGAAGGTTGGCAAACAATTACTTGTTAGCTTTATTTGACTGTCATACGGTGATGCCTCCAGCAGTCAGTTACTGAATTCGTTTTCCGCATCAGCTACCTTTTAATGTCAGTTGTACAGAATATTGGTAGTATTCTGCTGTCTGTTTTCTTACACAATTCTGCAGTATTTCTTCTGAGCTGTGGCTGCCATTCAGGTAACTTTTGTGTTTTTATTATGTCGTAGTAAGCCGAGTTTTCTTGTCTGTATTAAGCTGGCTCATGTTAATGGTTGGATGAGCGTGTAAAGTGCAAGCAGCATGGCGCTATTTCACCTCAGGAAGCACTGCTTATATACAATTTTATCAGTATAGCCAATATGCAAGCCATGTGTATTTTTAAAATTTTTATAGAGTAATCAGATTACGACACTAGTGCCAAGTGTGTTTTGTGCTCAATATCTTGCCTATTTTGAGTAAGGATACAATTTTACTGATGTAGCTGTAGTAGAAAATGAAGCTTATTTTTTTGTTAATTATTATAAAAGAGCCTCAGATGGATGTACTATCTGCATATTGCGATGTGGCATAATGTGGAATGCTCTATATTGTTTGACATCAACAATAATAAATGTAATACAGTAAACTGTATGAACAGCGATGATTATGTAATATTCTCTGATACCTACAGCCAATGTAAGGAATTCGAGAACTGTGTTAGTGCATGAGTCAGTTGTTTCATTGCAATGGATCAATATATTTGTGAATTTTAATGCACATGTCTTGGAAGACAGTTATTGACCTAAGTTACATCGTCTGTGTTATGGTTCTGTCCCTGACCCTATAATCTTCCTTGTGTCCTTAAAAGTGAAAGTCATTATTTGAAATTCTGATTATACCAACACGAGTTAAATCAGTCAATTAGTGTCAAAGATACTGCAGTACTTAAATTGTTTACGTGATCTTAAAGTCTACTAACTGCAGAAAACAGACGGTTTAAATTTTCTTAACTTTGTTTAAATTATTATTTCGCTCCTTAGTACAGGAGGCTGTTTTATAGGCTAAACGTTTACATTTATGACACGTTACAGTATGACAAATTTTAGCACTTTTCTCATGCATAATGAAAGAGCTCTTGATTTCTGAATTTTGAAAGTTGTTGATGATTACTCTGAAATTAATTGTCCGATTTCGACTAGCTGCAGTTTTTGTATATCTGGCCACATACATTTACTATCCATACAGCTTAATGAATCTCGTTTCGAATGCCGTTAGCTGTTTAATTCTCTCTTTTTAATACAATGCTATGTCAGGAAATGAAGCTCACAGTCCGATTTCTTCAATCCTTTATACTCGCGATCACAGAATTTAATCCCGTAAGAGGGGTAACACTCATTAATATTGTATTGTAGTATAACAATAGTAGAGAGTGACCAACTGTCACCACACTGTTGTTAAGTGTTCGCTAGACTTTCTCGTTCACTAACCGCGGTTTTTACACATGTCAGTCCTGTACTCTCACTCTCTGGTACATTTTGCTTTAAATGAAAACTACTGGAGATCCTACAGACATCTTAAGGACGAATTCTAATTCACACTATGATGTCGGCTGATCTATCTTTCTTCTAGACTTCCAACTTTACGTCAATGTAGGTCATATGTCAAAAATGTTTGTTGCTTGTTGCTTGGAGAAAGGCTTGTTATTAGACAGTACATCTTGAGAGATTTTAATCTGATTCACGTTACCACATTCACACCTACAGCGCATACCCAGTGCACATGGATGTGTATCGAAGTTGACATCCATTGGTATGCAACTGATATTCACCGTGTGGGTCGATAACTGCATAACCTGTACCTACGCAGCAGACATCGACGCACCGGGACAAATGAAGTCATTTAAATGCGCTGTCAAAGAGCGCAGTCGATTCGCCTGCGATGCGGAAGTATTGTCAGACGGTAATTTACGGATACTTTATAAACGAATTTATGTGACGACCATTATGCAAGGTGAATACAAAATACAGGGGATAACTATTTGCTAAATATTCACAGTTAAGTCGCAGCCGTGGCTGCAGAACTAGATAAATTAGTCGTGAAAAGCTAATGAACTACATCGAAACGACATTCAATACTTAAAGAAAAGACGTTAAAAATAAAGGCGCACATAGGGCGTCTTCAACGACTCCGTATTCCTCGAAGCTCAGCAGCTGAATCAGTACAGTAACTGTTTCTAAAATATCTCAAGAACTTTGTTACAACCCACCTTGTACCTTCTGAGGAATAAGCCAGTTTCGAGCCAAGGAAGATGAAATTTCGTTTCTGGAATGTTAATGTTATGACGTCTCACAACAAACAAAGAATGGTTAAAGAATCAACAGATCTCCTCTGATTAGTGTCAGTCTTTTTAGCAAGCACTTTAAAACTAGAAGATTCCACATTTGGTGTAAAGCCTAAATCAAAGACACAATTGGAAGCTTGGCGGACCACACAAATACAGTAGTACTAGTACCTTTCTCAGCCCATCTACTGAAGGAATGTGAAACTATACATTTAATCAACATCCACCTAAGATCAAGAACAAGGTCTGAGAATGATGCTATGATATAGCTATTGTATTAGTTAAAACATGTATGATCTTCTGACGTGATCAACTTACTCGAACCTTTATAGTTAAATTTGGTGCTTTATTTATTTTGCATAAAAAAGGAATATCGTTAAAATTGTATATCCTTTCTTTATCAACTCATACTTCGATTACATTTACCACTTAGAGAAGAATAAATACCATCCATCCTTTGAAAATGAAAATTTTATTATTGTTTTAACCTAGCATCTTTCACCTATTTTTATCAGGCATCGTAAGTGGTCCGTAAAAAGAAAAAAAATCACATTGTTTATGTATACTAGTAGGTACATATTTTGAGCTAATGTATTGTTTCTTTTCAGCAAAAGATGCACTTTTGACGTAGCACTCGGTAAATGGTAGACACACGCAAGAGAAATGAAGAAACGTGTCAACCTATAAAAAGCTTCGACAACATAGATTGATGGAAGATTTTATAAATTCTCAGTAAAATGGCTGTGCACCATACGGAAAAGTAGTAATGAACAATACGTACAATAACAAAGAGTGCAGAGTAAGACTGGATAACCAACAAAGTAGTCCCGCTGTTCAATCTATACATCGAAGAAGCAATGACGGAAATGAAGGAAAGGTTCAGAAGAGGGATTAAAATTCAGTGTGTACGAATACCGATGATGAGATTCACTGATGACACTGGTCTCCTTAATGAAAGTGTGGAAGAACTGCAGAACCTGTTGAATACAATGAACTGTGTATTAACTGAAAATAAACCCAAGAAAGATGGGCATAGTGAGGAGAAGCGGAAATGAGATAATGATAAACATCAAAATTGGTGACCACTCAGTAGAGGAAGACTTGTGCTATCTTGGATGCAAAATAACAGACGACGGACGAATGAAGGAGGAAGTAAACAGCAGACTAACAGAGGTAAAGAAGGCTTTCCTGCCCAAAACAAGTCTCCTAATATTAAACATCGTCTTTAATTTGAGGAAGAAATTTCGAAGAATATACGTTTGGAGCATAGTCATTGTATGGAAGTGAATCATGAGCTGTGGTGCAAGCGAAAAAGTTTATGCGTTTGAGATGTGGTGCTATAGGAAGACGTTGGACATTAGGTGGACTCATACGCTTACTAATATTATAAATGCGAAAGCATCTCTGACTGTTACGCTTTCACGACTAAACCGCTGAATCGATTTTGAAGATATTTGGGATGGAGACAGCCTGAACACTGAGGAAGAACACAGGTTACTTTAAAAGGTGTGTAGGTAGACATATTTGTTGTTTTGAAGAATATTACACCAAACATGGGACAATAATTACCCTCTGAGAAAGCTACTTATTCTTTGACTTCTGAAATTTTATCACGTTTGTTAATATGCTTTAATTGTTTGATGTGTTCTATATAATACGGTTCAAAATCATGAATACAAAATCTATACAATCCTCAACGCGTTTAATACGTAGTTCTACTGTCAGTCACAAGCCAGTCCATTTTAGCCGCTGAGCGTCAAGCGTCTGCTATGGCTTCTGAGACGCGTAAGGACTTGGAACAAGGACGAACTTTAAATGTTGTATGACAAACAGAGATACGTCGCGCCTTTAGAGAGCGTGGAAGACATTTAGTGAGGCTGCATTTAATTATGATATGCAAGGGCAGCCGCGGGTAATAGGCAGAAACGTAAGGGTAGTTGACATTAATGTACGTACAAGTGTTTCAAAATGTGCGCTGCACCGAACTACAAATTATTTACCTTCTTTTTTGTCAGTTTAATTCTATTTAATAAGTTTAGGAGGACCAGATTTAATTTTAGAACCCTCACTATCACTCATCGTGACAAAAATAGTGTTAAGTTTCAACAGCTAGTGTTAAGCTTCAACAGTTAGCGGTCTTTCGGTTAGCATAAAATTAATGAAAAACAGTCTTGATCGCAATCGTTATTTTATTTAAAATGATAGACTTCGGCGTCTTATTACGAGTATGACTATCTTTTTTCTGGCAACTTTCAGAAAAAAAATGCACTGGCGCCACTTCAGAAGACACTATTCTCATTATGTTCCACAGCTGGGATCGACCTCTTTCATTATGGTAACACATGGCGTCCGTGATATACATCTTTGATATTTTCTATCTTACTAAGATGTCTCCATGGCAACGGCGTCCGCAGATACAAAGTTCAGGCCAGAAGAGTGCCCCAATTTTCTACTAAATTTTGTATTTTTCGGACCGCAGTGTAGTTACCATATGTCATAGATGATAATTATTTTACATAAATCCATTCGTTTATTCTACATAAACATTCTATTGATTGAATTGCCGATGCTACGGATATGTTATATTGGTTAAGTAAATTATTTCCGCCTGATGGTACTACAAGAAATAACAGAAGTATTTTTAAATAATATTATTACGTCTTATTACTGTTACTCACTGTTTTTAGCAATCGGTTCTGTTCTATAGGCACTACATTTTTTATAATTATTCACTTTTCGATACACTGCATCTTCAGATGGTACGCAATTCATGTAAATGGTTCCTCATTGCCTGAAGGTGACGTCATACAGCACAAACACGCCCTCACCAAGTCCGTATAACGCAATGCTCCCTAGCCAACAGCAACAGTTTCAGTGACTGAGGTTTACTGACTGTTCTGGACATCGCCAGCTTGACCTGATGCATAAGGACTCTTAGATTTTAATAAGTGTGAATTACCGTACTTTAAGTTAGTGACTTGTTTACGCAATTAGCATGATTTCTATCCTCCACAGTGCTATTCTGAAGATGACCTACGATTAGTCCGAAACCGGTCATTTGAAATACACTACTGGCCATTAAAATTGCTACACCAAGAAGAAATGCAGATCTATCTCTCCCATCAAATAGCTGCATAAAACATGGAACAAACACTCACTACTACCATATCTCAACAACTCTCCACTACATCTGAACAAGAACCGCCTACCACAACTTCTCAAGAATCACAGCCTGCCGCTACTTCTCAATAATCACTGCCAGTGGAGACGGCGGAACAAAACTCTCTGGCGCGATCTCTGGCGCTGTGGCTCAGTGTAGCCACCTTTCATATGCCCTTCCTCCACGGGCTAGAATTTGATGGTATTTTTGCCAGCATTGGTGGTGAAAATACCACCAAAGTCGTCAAAAAAAATACAGACAAAAATAAAAGATAATATTAATACGTAAATATCATATAACTAGATAAAATTTTGGCTTTGCACTGACCTTACAATAGCCTAATATATAAAATACAGTAAGGAATACAAATTCTTTCATACATATGACTTTACATAATAGTTTACACAAATATAATGCGGTTAAACAATTCAATCGATAGCATCAGCAATGACGAATATGTACAGGTAAGAGTCTCATAACTTTTCACAAACAGTAATACACAAAAAATCAGTTTATACAAATATTCACATAAAATGCTTTCCCAACAAGTAGTTGACAGTTCCAGCAGTAGCACCCAGCAATGTTGAATAGGTGCTACAGCAACAAGTGACATCATCTCAGTAGAAGCAGTTCATCAGTGGCATCCAGCATTGTGGAACAGGTGCAGACAGCATCAGGTGACATCATTTCACCAGAAGCAGTTCATCAGTGGTACCCAGCATTGTGGAACAGGTGCAGACACCAACAAATGACATCATCTCAGTGGAAGCAGTCCATCAGTGGCACCCAGAAATGTTGAGCAGGTGCAGACAGCAACAGGTGACATCATCTCAGTAGAATCAGTTCCATCAGTTGCACCCAGCAATGTGGAACAGGTGCAGACTCCAACAGGTGACATCATTTCAGTAGAAGCAGTCCATCAGTGGCACCCAGCAATGTTGAGTAGGTGCAGACACCGACAAGTAACATCATTTCCATAGAAGTAGCTCCATCTGTGCACCCAGTAATGTTGAGCAGGTGCAGAGAGCAACAAGTGACATCATTTCAATAAAAGCAGTTCCATCAGTTGCACCCAGCAATGATGAGCAGGTGCAGACTCCAACAGGTGACATCATTTCAGTAGAAGCAGTCCATCAGTGGCACCCAGCAATGTTGAGTAGGTGCAGACACCATCAGGTGACATCATTTCAGTAGAAGCAGTCCATCAATGGCACCCAGCAATGTTGAGTAGGTGCAGACAGCAGTCCATAATATTCACTATCACTAATCACACTGTTCATCAGAGTTTATAAGCAGAAAGTAAACATGTCCTATTGGCACCAATCATGTAGAAAAAGTACAAGTAACAGTCCATAATATTCACTATCACTGATCACACTGTTCATCAGCAGAAATTAAACATGTCCTAGTGGCACCAATCATGTAGAAAAAGTACAAGTAACAGTCCATAATATTTACTATCACTGATCACACAGTTCATCAGCAGAAATTAAACATTTCTAAGTGTCACACATCATGTTGAAAAGTGCAGGTAACAGTTCATAATATTCACCATCACTACTCAGACAGTTCAAGCATGAACAATAGTTTGAATACACATACAAATGCTTTTACAATGCTCTTACACTAAACATACAAATTCTAATAAACACACAAATGATATCAGATAATTGTCATATTAACTATTACAAATACTCAAATATCAGTAAACCTATAATATTTATGGGTGTCAGTGCAAGCCACTACAAACAAATAAAATAATATTTAGGAGATAGGTGGGTAGGATTAGGAAAGGAAAACACACAAAACACACTCACTCATCTTTCATCCACATTAAGTACTACTGTGTAATTGAATAGTGTTAACTGTGTAAATGCAATTCTGTCAAAATTTGATGTTCATCATGTGTATCAAGTGGTAGTGGCAGCAATGTATAACAGTCAATAATAGTTAAGTCAACGTCATAGTCATCATGTCAAGACCAATGTTTGCCAAGCCAGATCAAAATGTACGGTTGCTGAACAACTGTCAGTGTGCCAAGATATGCAAATACTTCAACTCTTCAAAAAAAATATGTACTGCTTAGTGATTTAACAAAGTGTGTGTAGACAATCTTCCTTCTACTTTAGTGTTCTAGTCTGCTATCTTCATCGTCCTTGTTCCATATAGACCAACAAAAAAAAAAAAAATATGCACCTCACTTACTTTACCTCTTATTCACCAAAACTCCAATAATCATTAGCATCACATAATCTCAATACTTCAATAATACCTCTTACATCGATATATATAAAACTTGTCATCAATATCATTTACCTTACCTCTTGTCTACCAAAACTTCAATAATCATCAACTTCACACAATCTCAATACCTCAATAATATCTCTTCAATACGTCGACACATATAAACCTTATCGCCAATATCATTTCACTTCCATAACAACTCTTTCCTCTAGTCAGTCTCCTCGAACAAGCACAGATAAAATCCTAATGCAAACCTCATCACCCCATACAATCCGAAGACACACTGTCAACACACAACCTCTGTGTAATCCATCTGAGCCAAATCTTCTACTCATTATGAATTATAAACAAAGTAATGCATACATGACCTCTAACAGAGTTAGTTCGAATAACTCTCAGTAATTAAGTACGATTACGGAGTGTGAATGATTATAATATTTCACAGTGTGTACACCACTTCAAGAATTATGGCAAACAGAAGCAAACATGTGGAGTATTTCTTGTGTCAAGTGTCACTTCCTATTTCAGTTGCTCACAAAAAATGCAGTGTAATAACTGTCAATGGTCTAAACCTAGTTTTGGTATGTCATGTCGTTAGCTTCCTTCCTATTAGCATACATTTATACAGCTTCCATAAAACCTCAGCTCATGTGACTTCTATGAAGTTTCTTGTACTAATGTCGTTCGTCGAATTACTGCAGTTCATTTTCTTATGTTAAAATATAAAGCACTGAGCGTAAGCAAAACAAGCAACAGCGAGTAAATATACCAGTAGTGAACAGAATGTTAACAAGTGGATGCAGCACAATTTCTACAACGAGGCTTCGCCAAGCGAACAATCCGTAACCCATACCACAGCGTAACCCAAACTCCATGTCCGTACACTGTACATCAGCATTGCTATATACCAAATTAAAGAGTAGTTGTGACGACAAACAGAAATGTATAAATACGCAATTCATACGCATAGCAGTGAAACATATATCTTACGTAATAAACAGGTCATTAGCATCATATCAGCATAAGCAAATAAATGTTCATATGTAATCATAATAAGTAAACATGAAGGCGCAAGCAGATAAATCACAAAGTATAACTTACATACCTAACCACATTAGCACAATTAATCAGGTGACAATTATAATTTAAATAAATAAGCACAGCAGTCACATAATTAAAAAATACGACATCAGTGAAAAAGCAGTGCGGCCAAGAGATGCATAATATACACAAGTTACAACCCAGTTCATTAATAATCATTGTCAAAATCAGTTAACGTACGCCAGCACGTCGCTTCACAAGTAAATTCATAGAACATGAAATTAGCACAAAGTATGAATCACGTAATCGCGAGCAGCAAATCACGTCTAAAGTACGTACCTAAGTGGAAATATGTTACCTGAAAAATGAACTCAATTAATAATTACCTTTTTAGTTTATTACTTTCTTCTTCGAAATGACATTTTTCCTGAAATTTTCTCGATAGCAAGTCGTCTTAACGTCGGACACGCACAGAATTTACCTGAAGTTCTTAAATATTTCATAGAACCGTATCCTGAAAAATACTGAATGTTAATAACATAATTCATCAAGTCACTATAGCTTTATACTGATTTTATTCGGAGAAAGACTGTGTATTTGTTTACGGCTGTCAGTGCATTCGCACTGAGCGCTCGATCAGCTGTAGGCGCGTGACGTAGGAAGTGATTGTTTGCGGTCAACGACTGCCTTGTGCGGCCCGCAGACTTGACTGTTGCTTTGAGTATGTGTCGTCGCCAAAACACAGCGCGGTATCCTTGTATTCTCTGCATGTTTACATCTAGCTGTTAGTTTCTCACAAGTATGTCATTCCACAAAAATTTTAACGTTTGATATATGATGTATTCCCTTAGAGCGTCTTGATTTAAGAGTTTCTACTTCAACAGTGTTATCATGAATAATTTTGCGAATTCTATATGGACCGTTATAAAGCAGAAAAAATTTCCGACATAAGCCTTTTCCCTTGTGAGACAAACGATGAGACTTAATTAATGTCCATACGCATATTTAATTTCTTTTCATTTTGCTGATATGCGAGCACAGCTGCGGGTAACAGCTAGCAAGATAATAAATGATTAGCTGCTCCGTAGAATAGGCGAAGAGAGGAACACGTGGAAAACACTGACAAGAAGAAGGACAGGCTGACAGGATATATGTTAAGACGGCAGGGAGTATCCTGTGTGCAACTAGAGGGAGCTGTAGGGGGTGAATACTCTTTGGGAAGAGAGAGTGTGGAATACATTCAACAAATAATAGAGGACGTGGGTTGCTGATACTGCTCTGAGATGAAGGTGATGGCAAAGGAGAAAAATTCGTGGCGAAACAAATCAGACCGGTCAGAAGACAGAGAAGGGAAAGAATTTTGACGTAGCACTTACTTTCATGTCTCTGACCCTTTTTGGTGCCCCTTGGCCCACTGAATGTTGTGTAAGCACTAGATGAACACAATGTAAGTTTTCATTTAAGTATATGCCACAATTGTGAACAAAAAATGGAATAGGATGTAAGTGCCACAAACTAAAATTTTCAATATTGAAATAAATGTGTCTTAAATATTGAATGATTACATTAATTTTATGTAAAAATACGTATATATCAAAATACCTCTATAAAAGATGAAAACAGTTTTTTTGTGAATATGTATAAAGAGAACAAAACTTATAGGGAAAAAGAAGTAAGTGCCATAATTTCGTTTTCTGGAAAAGGCTGTAAGAGCCTTAATAAGTTTGTGAAAAGAATGTAAGTCAAGTGTTTGTGTTAAAAATAGTTGGTAAATCCATTGCAGTTTTGTGAACGTTTAATAACTTTACATATAATTTTACTCTTTCATTGCTAGGCTAATATAAAAAAGGTATAAAATAAAATTTTGAATGGTTTTTTGAAGCAAAGTTGTTTGTCTTTAGTTTATTCCGCTTGTTCTTTCATCGGTAAGTATAAGCCCCCTGAAAACCAAAAACTGAATCAGATGTCTAAATTTATTTTTGATGTCACAGTTATGTACATAATATGTTGACTTTTTATTCACTTTCGAAATTCGTTCTGATACAGTCGATCGTTTCTAAATAAATCAATTTTATTTTAAAAACATATATATATATATATATACGAGAAATCAAATGAAAAGTTATCTGCATTTAGTAATCGAAATAAACTTACAGTACTATACGCCTTTCCTCCAAGCAGACCTATTACTCATCTTCCTCCTACACCAACATGTTGCAGGCCTCTTCATCTCTTTTCTCCAACAGGGCTCTGTAGAAGTCCTTGTCTTCTTCTTTCTCTATGTAATCTATTATTCCCAAATGATCATTCTTCTTTTCTTTTGAGATTTCGGATTGAAAGTGTATTTTTGGCAAGTCATGAATATGCGGTACATTGTCAAGATTAGCATCTTTCTTTAAAACATCAACCTTTTTCCAAGTTACCATAACATAACCTTCAAGACCCAAAACTGATGCCACTTTCACTGTGCTAGGATTGTTGTGGGAAATTTTACTTATAGCCAGATCTTTTGTATTTAGGTAGTCTTTAGCAAGGCCTTTAAAATCTATGAAGTCATCAGTATCAGTATTCATAGATGCTGCAGTGAAAGGTAATGTAAATTTTGCACTTGCAACTAACGCTCCAAGATTTTTAGGTGTTATATCTTTCGAAGCTCTGCGTTTTTTCTCAATCACCCCAAAATCACGGTCACAGCTCATGTAGCTGTGTCCACTTTCAAGATATTTCACATGTATTGAACGATAAATTCCTTTGTGCTCTAAATAAATAGTAGACATTAACATCATCTGGATTTTGTTTTGTGCTCCCCAACTATCGCACCATAACACAAGCCTTTTACGAGGAAAATTGCCTCCAGTAGAAGCAACTTTGAACAAACAGGAAGCTATTTCGTTATCGACACGGCCTCCAATCCCTTCATGCCACATACACATATATGCAGAGCCATTGTGTTGAACATGTATTCCTAGATTGTAGCAAGATAGCTGTCTACAATAAAACATAGTCCTATGTGTAAGCGTTGGAACAAGCATAACTTGTTGTAGGTCCATGAATAAGCTTATATAAGTAGCCGTTGGAAGCTGCGAAGATGTAATATCTTGTTTCACACACTTGTGAGCCTTTTCCCATTTTCGGTGATGGAACTCTTGCTGGGCTTTTATTTCCTGTTTTGCCTTTTCGCTGGTCGTAGATTGCAACTTTGCCTTCAAAAAGTCACACATTTTAAAGGTATCAACTGCACGAGCTTTAAATTTTAGGTCTGGAAAGTCTTGTTTTAACACTTTTGCGTAAAAACTGTATGTAACATCACTTGAAGCATTTCTCTTTTTAAAAGACACGTTATTCGGTGTTTATTTAGATCAGGTGACTCATTACTTGATTTTTTTCGGCTGTAGTGACTTTCGCATCTGGGGAATGAGTTTATATGCTATCTTACAAGATTCGATCACCTTCTGTAAATTTAAACTCGTGTGCATTTGATGCAGGTGTTTTCCCTCTTTTGTTCCCAAAAACCAAGCAATCTGATTTCTTTTTTGTTTATAAAACAATCAGTTTCCTTTCAGATATAGAAAAATTTCTTTGAAGGGTTTTTGCGCACTTGTACATTTTTCCTTGTACCATCGGGGATGTTATAAGCAAAAGTAGAAATCCGCCTACTCTCTGCTGCACTCTCGTGCGTCCCATGACGTCTGCGATCAATAGCTAACATTTGAATATGATTCAACAAATATGTCCATTGGCTTTCTTCATCAACTTTATAAAACTCCAAAAACAATAGCTGGTTTTGTTCATTGCTTATGTTTTTACATTTGTGCTTACAGGAGAAGCTTGCCTGTTCTGCTGGAGGTTGTTTTGCCGGTATCTCTTGATGATGTGAAAGACACCGTTCCACTCTTTGATGACGCTATATCAGATTTTCCTGCAGATGATTTTTTTTTTCATGATTCACGTGGGAAATATCGAACTTGAGTGACATTTCGAAACTATTTTTTCAGATAAGCCTGTTATAAGTATATTTTCGCGCATTGCACGAAGAAAAACATAATTACTCAACTTCTAGCACCTAAAGGTAGAGACAAAGACCTTTTGAAAAAGAATGAAATATTTTCGCTATTTGTCATATTTGGAATTACTGAACTATTGGTGAAATACACCAACGAAGAAACTGACTAAAGCAGAAAAGTACAAGTCAACACAATGGTACATCGGTAGAACTGATTCAACAGAGATTAGAGCTGTTATAGGCTTGTTGTTCATTACTGGGGGTCTAAAACATTATGGACTCACCGTAACGGACATGTTTCTTCAAATTTATCATCCATTTTTCTTTCGATGCACGATGACAAAAAATTTATTTGAATTTCTTCTAAGTGCAGCAGGTTTTTATATAAAAACCACAGGTGATCTTAGAAAGTAAAGCGATAAATCCGCCACATTCCGGAACTTATGGGATCTGTTAAATCAGAATTGTTCGGAACACTTCAGCCCATCGGAGCACATCACTGTTTATGAGAACCTTTTGACTGTTACAGCCAGATGCTCTTTTTGTATGTAGATACGCCAAAAACCCGATAAATATGGTCTCAAGATCATTGCAAAATGTGATGCGAGAACGTTTTATTTTTGTGGTGGGATTCCTTATGTTGTCAGAGAGAATAAGTACCTCACTCCTACCAATACAGTATGTTCTAAACCTTACTGAGGCTCTGAAAGGCATCAATAAAAATGTGACGACCGACAGTTGGTTGTCCTCTTGTGAATTAGTTGAAGAATTAAATAAAAGAAAACTCATTTTAATTGGTACACACTGGAAGAAGAAAAAAACCAGCTTCCTCCATCCACAGTAAATCCCAAAAGCCGTAACAAGAATTTCTCATAATTTATGTGTAATGATCTGAAGATTTTGTTTCTTTCTGTCCAAAGTAAAATAAACTGTAGTCCTCACAGAATTCACGCAGCCCACTGGCGGAATTGATCAAATCAGCCAGAAACCTGCCGTAGCTGAATTCTATAATTTGAATAAAGCGATATCGATGTTTCTGCTAAGTTACATCATGAAAAATCCGTCTAAAGAATGACAAATAGCTGGCCTATGCTATCCTTCTATGGCAGATGCAGCAGCAGTAAATGACTACATAATCAAAAAAATGGTTCAAATGGCTCTGAGCACAATGGGACTTAACTTCTGAGGTCATCAGTCCCCTAAAACTTAGAACTACTTACACCTAACTAATCTAAGGACATCACACATCCATACCCGAGGCAGGATTCGAACCTGCGACCGTAGCGGTCCCGCGGTTCCAGAATGAAGCGACTAGAACCGCTCGGCCACCCGGCCGGCACTACGTAATCGAACAGCTAAATATCTCAAAGAACCTAAAAGTAACACCTGTCAGACCAAGATTTGAAGAAACTTACCATTGCGCTATTACATCACATGAAGAATATGATGACTAGTCCCCACTTACTAACGTGAGATATGCAACATGCTAGGAATAGAAATGCCCGGAAATGCACTATTACTCCTTCAACATCGTCAAGGTCAGGTAAATGTTCGTTTTGTGGATGGAAAAAGAATCGAAGAGCGAACCAAGTGCAAGGAAGTGTTTGTGGGGAACACAAGAAAGTGTTTTGTCCGTCAGTAATTTGTCCGTCACGCATATGATTAAATAAACGCAAAAAAATCAAAAAAATAGGTGGTTTGTTCCGAATCAACAAAATTGTAATTTTGTAAATAAAACAAACAGTTTCTTACTAATGAAACAAAATTTTGTACGTTTTGTAAATATAAATATTTTCTTTAAAGTGTATTTAAGTATGTAAACCAAATGAATGTAATTTATAAGTAGAAAAACACTTTTTTAGCTAAGTGTCGTATATGACACGGCCTTGTGACATGTGCCCTGATATTCCACGTTGTGGCAGGAAGGATTCTTTTTTATTTATTCCACATCCATGAGGACCATTTAATTTAGCATCTGTTGAAGGTACGAGGGTCAGTCAAAAAGTAATGCCTCCCATTTTTTTTCTACTTAAAGAAATTAAGTTAAGTGAAAAATTTGAATTTGGCGCCATTCCTCAAACCTTCTTCTGCAATCCACTGCAGTAGTAACTTTCTGTGTCAACAGGTGGCAGCACAGCAGAAGTTTGTAAGATGGCCGACATCGATGTTCGTTTGAGACAGCGTTGTGTGATTGAATTCTTGAATGCAGAAGGTGAAACGCCCATACGCATTCATGAAAGACTGAAGAAGGTGTATGGTGTTGTGACAGTGGATGTCAGCACTGTTAGACGATGGGTTCGTCGTTGTAAGGAAGCTGAAGGGCAAACACCGTTGACTGACGAAAAGCGGAGCGGCAGGCCGGTGAGTGCAGTGACTCCACACAACATTCAGCAAGTTGATGACATCATTCGTGGTGACCGTCGGGTGACTGCAGATGAAGTGTGTCGCATTATTTCTCTTAGTAAAGGCAGTGTGATCACGATTATTAAACAATTGGGGTACTCAAAAGTTTGTGCACGGTGGGTTCCAAGAATGTTAACCGATCAGAATAAAGAGGCAAGGAAAACAATAGCCTCCCAACACTTGCAGCGCTTCCGTTTGGAGGGAGATGAGTTTCTGAAAAAAATTGTGACCGGGGACGAAACATGGGTGCATTTTTTTGAACCCAAATCAAAGAGGCAGTCAATGGAGTGGCGTCACACAAGCTCGCCGAGGAAGAAAAAATTCAAAACTGTGCGATCGGCAGGGAAAGTTATGGCAACAGTTTTCTGGGATACAGAGGGTGTGATTCTGGTTGATTTTTTGGAGCAGGGATGCACAATAAATTCTGTTCAATACGTCACAACCCTCAACAAACTTAAAGCACGTCTTCAGCGAGTTCGCCCAACAAAATCAATGGCAGATGTTCTTCTTTTGCATGACAATGCAAGACCACACACCAGTCGTCACACCTTTGACGAGATTGTCAAAATTGGATGGGAAGTTTTGCCTCATCCCCCATACAGCCCTGACCTGGCACCATCAGACTTCCATCTGTTCGGGCCACTAAAAGAAGCTCATCGTGGGATTGATTTTGAAGATGAGGAGGCCGTTAAAACATCCGTGCGTCAATGGCTTAGGAAGCAGAGCTGTGATTTTTACCGTGCTGGGATACATGCCCTTGTTCAAAGATGGACCAAAACTGTAGAGATGGGCGGAGATTACATTGAAAAATGACAAAATGATCCTCAATGTTGTGGTTTTCAACCTATGTAATTGCATTTAAATTTCCTGACAATTAAACGTAGAAAAAAAAATAGGAGGCATTACTTTTTGACTGACCTTCGTACATTAGCATATTTGTTTACTTTGTAAATAATTATTGTGTATTCTTGTTTTTATGACATTTTTGCATATTTAAGGTCTACGCCTAATTCGTCTGCTCTTGCAGAAGAACGGTACAGTACTAGGCGATCTTCACGCAAAAATTTTTTATACCAAAACGACTTACAGCAAAAATGTGATCATGAGTGGACATTAATTTTCCTTTCTCTTTCCCTTTAGAACCACAACACTTTCACTTAGTTTCTCACAGAGCATGTCATGTGTTTGTGCCCATTTTGTGATGACTCAAAACGTAACCAATACGCGTAAAAATATAGCCAACCAGTCCACTGTGTTTATCTCACAAGGGAACCTTCCCATCGCACCCCCCTCAGATTTAATTATAAGTTGGCACAGTGGATAGGCCTTGAAAAACTGAACACAGATCAGTCGAGAAAACAGGAGGAAGTTGTATGGAACTATGAAAAAAATAAGCAAAATATACAAACTGAGTAGTCCATGCGTAAGATACGCATCATAAAGGATACGATGAGCTCAGGAGCGCCGTGTTCCCGTGGTTAGCGTGAGCAGCTGCGGAACGAGAAGTCCTTGGTTCAAGTTTTCTCTCGAGTGAAAAGTTTAATCTTCTATTTTCAGACAATTATTATCTGTCCCTCCGTCCGATGGATTTGACGGTCTACGCACGGAAAGATTTGAAAACGTTAAAAACATATGTTTTGACAGAGCACAGGGAAAACTGTGCGACTGTGAAACTGTTGCATTCATTTGCTGCAGTTTATGTGACAAACTCTTATGTTTTTATCACTTTTTTGGGAGTGATTATCACATTCACAAGAAAACCTAAATCGGGCAAGGTAGAAGAATCTTTCTACCCATTCGCCAAGTGTACAAGTTAGGTGGGTCGACAACATATTCCTGTCATGTGACGCACATGCCGTCACCAGTGTCGTATAGAATACATCAGACATGTTTTCCTGTGGAAGAATCGGTTGACCTATGACCTTGCGATCAAATGTTTTCGGTTCCCATTGGAGAGGCACGTCCTTTCGTCTACTAATCGCACGGTTTTGCGGTGCGGTCGCAAAACACAGACACTTAACTTATTACAGTGAACAGAGACGTCATTGAACGAACGGACAGACCATAACTTTGCGAAAATAAAGAAAGGTAACTTTTCACACGAGGAAAGACTTGAGCAAAGGACCTCTCGTTCCGCAGCAGCTCACTCTAACCACGGGACCACGGCGCTCCTGAGTTCAGACTATCCTTGATGTTACCTGTCTTGCGCATGGACTACTCAGTTTGTATATTTTGCTTATTTTTTTCATAGTTCAACACAACTTCTTCCTGTTTTCTCGATTGATCTGTGTTCAGTTTTTCAAGGCCTATTCACTGTGACAACCTATAACTAAATCTGAGGGGGGTGCGATGGGGAGGTTCCCTTGTCAGTAGCAGCCAAGTGATCCTATCTGCCAGTCCAGTTTCACGTCCTGTGAACGTGAATGGTACACACCGATTTGAATCAAGTGAACGTGGCTGTCAATGAATCAGTGCGTTCCATTGATGTTCATAGGAGCTGAGAGGCGAGTGGCAGGCGAGATCGCTAGGCCGATAGTGAGGCGAACACGCGATTACGGTGCACTGGTTAGTTGTATCCTTAGGCATAATGATCACGTTTCTAAAGGAGTCATTAAGTTAATGGAGGCCAACGCATGACATGCTTTATGAGAAACTACGATTACGTGTAACAATGCTGTGATGTCTAAGGAAAAGAAAGAAAAAACATATAAACCCAGTGGTGATGAAATTGCCGGCGAAGTTACTTCTGATATTAACAAACATGGGGTTTGCATCTAGGCGGACGCCCAAGAAGTACAAAATACTGCATTTAAGCTGGGACAGATATGAGCCGACAGCATTGAAAGATTAGGCATTGAACTGTTCCAGCTAAATCAAATACAGTGAAAAACGTCCAACATGAAAATGCTTAACGCGAAGAAAACGGTTAATAAGAAAAAAAAAAATACTACGTTTGAACGAAATACAACGTAATTTTTCATATTTGTTCTGTTAAAACGAAACAATAGTTGCTTAACATGGATAACTACACTGTGCTTGTATTCTGCTTTCGCGACGTCCTCCAGGTCGATTAAATTAATAAATTTATTTATTTTCTTTTTGATAGTCATAAGGAAGTACACAGTTGTTTCTAAGTAAGCGTTTGCCATTAGATACTGCCATTCTCAAACCACTTCAGCCATTTTTCCAATACAATAATGGTTGTTTCGAAGTCGGGAACTGTGTGTTGATATTTTTCGTGATTCTTTTAAAACAAAAAAATTACAAATTTATCTTTTTGCGAGTGAAAACGAACAGCTATTTCGCTTAAAATGAAGACTGAACTGCTTAATGTAGTTCATAAAAATAAATGCAGCAAATAGAATACTATGAATAAATTCGCACTACCGGTTCAAAACTGTCGACGACAGTTAAAAATAGAGGTCAAACTGTGGCACTGTTTGAGCACAGTATTTTCGAGCCAGATATAAAAGTATGAGATTGGCTTATGGAGTAGGCCTGGCGACTGCATTACTTATTTGGTTCATATGGGATATTTCTCAAGATGCTCTTGTATCATGGCCTTAACTATTGCAGAAAGCTGAACTTGCAAAACAAATGAGTACAAAATTTTCTGCAGATCCAAACTGTTTGGAACGTTTCAAGAAAAGGAACGGCACAGCGTTAAAAATGTTTGTATTGAAGAAAGAAAGTTTTAGCACCTATGACTACAGATCAGTTGCAGTCTATCTTGGCTTCAGTACTTCAATAATATGACATGGGGGGAAAATCTTCAACGAGAGCATTACGTACTGGTAGATTGCAATTTCGATGGATCTGAAAAATTACCCTTATAATTGGGAAATATTTAAAAACTGCGGTGTTTTAAAAATTTGAGGACGTTCCTACTCGAATATATGGTGAACAAAAGAAAGGGGGGGGGGGTTGTTGTAATGACACAAAGTAATCAGTAGTATCATTACGGATCTTTTCAGAGGCAACTATGTATGGTAAGTCGAATTTATAATTTTATGACATTATGACATAGTTTTTATGTTACTTAGTTCGCGGCATTCGCATGTTACCAAAAAAATATGTTATTTTATTTTGATTCTCGGGCGGCAGCATTTCTTCACATCGGAGAAAGCATCAACGCCACTGGACATTTTTTTTTTTTTTTTTTTTTGCCATCGAGCCGGTGGGCATAATCAAGGAGAAGAAGCGAGTGTTACAAATTTTTGCCAAACCTATTTGTTGTAACAATGTGAAAGAATGAAAGACACAGTTTGCACCGAAATTTTTGTCAGTCGATCTTGTGATCAATGAATATCAAAACTTGTAGTCTGATCTTGTTACTGTGTTACACGACGCTGTACGTATTGTGTGAGGTTGTTGAAATTAATCGGAAGATATCAGTGTTCTCAAATTTGGTAAGTGTAACTTTGTAGAGAAGTGGTACTAAGAAAAAAATATCTTCACTTTTATGAAAGATCGTATTTAGATACGAAGTTTATATTGACGCTAACTAAGCGATAAAAGATATCTTCGGATTCTAAAAGTTAGCGCCGTTTAACAAACGACCTTGGTTAATCTGTTCTGTGATAATAAAAAAGTTTGAAGTGATCATTAATATTGAAAGACCCGTTAATTAGAACGAACGTAACTGTTCAGTGAAGTGATTATTGGAATTTAATTGCTATTTCCATTTCATGTGAAGGAACGATATTTTGTACCAGAGAGTTTTCACTTCGGTTTCGCAAAAACAAAGCACGTCAGTTATATCTAAAAAGTGCAAAGATATGAGATTACATGAGGTTGTAAGCCCTGTCTGTGACGAATAGTTAACTTTGAAGAGAGAATGTCTACTAAGAAATGAACTGCGCCCTAATTACGTGTTTGCAGAAAACAAAGATACTTCGATGATCAGAACTGATAGATCGTAAAGGACACTGCAGTGAAACGATATCTTTTGGACGGTATAGCACCGTGAAAAATCAACTGTACTGGTTGCAACTGATTTATTTGGCTCGGATGAAGAACCGATTTTAACTGGTGCATTACAGATTGATTCCCACATTAGGTGCTCTAAAGCGTACAAGAAACTAATAAAATAAATAATCTTCGGACGTAGACAAGATATGATCTTCGTGGCGTGTAGCTTTAAGCTGGCGAAGAGTTGATACATTACCTAAGTCACCTGTAGGTGGCTAGGTTGCGTGGTTCTCTCACACTGGGAAGATCGTACTACAAGAAGGTAGCATCCGTGACAGGACTAATAGTGTGGTGCGTGAAGTGCCAGGAATAAAGCATATGAGAGAGAAATTTCATCTGGAAGAATGAAAACGACCGGAAAAAGTAAGAACCAAGAGAGAAGCAGAAGAACAAGATTTATACGAAGACTCAAGGGTAGAAAGAAGGGCCTTTTTTTTTGGGGGGGGGGAGGCGGACAAGGGAAATTTATTTGCGCAAGTGGAGATTCAACCGCGGCTGTGGGAGTGTTTCGAGTCCTCTAGCAGCGATCAACACTGCGAATAGGCGCTGTAGCAGTTCACATGCAGAATTCATGGGCGGCAGTCGCATGCAACCAGGCAAAAGTCTCAAACAGACAGCGCGTTCCTGCCAGCTTCAATGTCGTCTGGAGGCAGAGGTCATAATTCGGTTTACATTAGTCCGGGAGAGTCAAAACGATTGATGGAACTTGTGGTTAGACAATAAAATTCTATGATCCTGAAAGTGACTAATGTTGATGAGACTGAAGTGTACTTGACAATCAATAACAATAACAATTGGTTACCTGTTATTCTATCATTTATTGATTTCAAGAAAACAGTAGATTCGCTAGACAGAGAAACATAAAGTCGGTAAGAGAATACAGTGTTAAAGCAAAATAGCAAACATAAATCATTAAACTTTAACAAATACGATATCTAAAGATAAATTTGAATTAAATTTTATTTGGCACAAATACATTATATTTATAACCATCACTACTTAACTGTGTTTTAGAAAAAAATTATAAAGATTTGGAATTCGGAGCTAAAAATCATGAAACTGAAACAATAATTCTAGGAAGGATAACAAATGTAATTAATTTAAATTGCCTGACTTTTGTAATACTTTCAATAAATCTGACAAACGCTGTTATTCAAATGAATATTTTGGAAGGAACAGCAAATAGAACTGGTCTCAAGATTTCAGCTGAAAAAAAAACAAAATTCAAAACAAATATAAACAATGCACCAAAATTTCGTAGATACACAAATAGATAAAAGAGAGCGAGTTATTAAAGCGATATTTGAAATGCTATACTACAGAACACACTAGGAAAATTTGCAGTAAATGTAGGAGTTAACAAAATGGAGAAAGCGTATCGTTTGACAAAGAATATTTACGACAAGAAATGCATATCTAAAGAAACAAAACTAAAACGCTATACCACAGCGATACGACCAGAGCGTTTATATGGATGAGAATGCCTACCGACGAACTACCCGTATAAGCTGGACAGAATAGATGTGCTTGAAAGGCGGACCCTTAGAAAAATAATGGGTGCAGTAAGAACTACAGATGACCGGAAACATGAGAAATGACCAGAAGATCTACAAAAAAAGTACAGAAAATATCAGAATAAATGCCTAAAAGAAGATTAATGTTCCTTGGACACCGCTGCCGGATGATTCAAAACAGGCTCACGAAACAAATATTCCCGTTTTTCTGGAAGAAGAAGTCGTCAATAGCATCGATTATAGAAATAAGGGAAGAACTAGAAAGGAACAACATCAAAGAAGCTGAAATAATAGACAGAGACCTTTTTTAAGAATGAAGTAGTAAATTTAGAAAGTCATTATTTTCATCATGGCAGCGACAACAGCAACCGTTACGAAATTATCTCGAATTAAAAACAGCCCACAGTTGCACTATATTACGTTTATTTTAAACCTTGACCATGGTTTCTGTTATAATAACATAGCCTTCTTCAAAAGTCATACACACTAATATAAGACGTAGTGGCGGCGGACATACGACGCCATGTGTAATTTTACTTATGTTCGAAACAGGTTTATGTCTGTTCAAGTTATTTTATTGGTCTTGACACAGCTGCTGGGCTAAGACATTTTTCATTTATTGGTGTGTATGACTTCTGGAGAAGGCTATATTACTATAGCAGAAACCATGGTCAAGGTTTAAAAGAAACATAATTTAGTGCAACTGTGGGCTGTTTTTAATTCGAGACAAAATTTAGAAAGCTTTCAGTACAGGAGAAATAAGAAACCGGGAACAATATGGACAGAAGAAAGGAAGAGAACATGGGAAGAAGATGAAGGAAAACTGGAAAATAGGAAACAACAAGGAAATAGGAAGAAATAAAGTTGTTATGTAATCCCACTCGGTCAATAGTCAATAAAAATAACAAAAATGGTGACAGTTAAAAAGAGGTTATCCACAGCGGCATTCTTGAGCTTTGTATTTACAAGTAACAACGGTAGAGTAATGATAGAACCCATATTTATGATAGCTATACGTTTGTCATAGAAACTAGAAGGTCGATGTATGAGTATAGACGTATTATGAAAGACATGAAAAAATTATTACCTAGTAGTCAAGCGACAATGAGTAAAAGTATAAAACCGATTAATGGTAGCATAGCAAGTGATGTTAAAAGGATCGTAGTTTGAAAGAAATGAATGATAATGTAGCTGCAGGTAATGCTAATATGGATCCTAGTTTAAATAGTTTTCCTTAAATAATGCTGTTGTTGTTGTTGTTGTTGTGGTCTTCAGTCCAGTGACTGGTTTGATGCAGCTCTCCATGCTGCTCTATCCTGTGTAAGCTTCTTCATCTCCCAGTACCTACTGCAACCTACATCCTTCTGAATCTGCTTAGTGTATTCATCTCTTGCTCTCCCTCTACGATTTTTATCCTCCACATTGCCCTCCAATACTAAACTGGTGATCCCCTGATGCCTCAGAACATGTTCTACCAACCGATCCCTTCTTGTAGCCAAGGTGTGCCACAAATTTCTCTTCTCCCTAATTCTATTTAATACCTCCTTATTAGTTATGTGATCTACCCATCTAATCTTCAGCATTCTTTTGTAGAACCACATTTCGAAAGCTTCTATTCTCTTCTTGTCCAAACTACTTATCGTCCACTTTTCACTTCCATACATGGCCACACTCCATACAAATACTTTCAGAAACGATTTCCTGACACTTAAATCTGTACTCGATGTTATGAAATTTCTCTTCTTCAGTCACGCTTTCCTTTCCATTGCCAGTCTACATTTTATATCCTGTCTACTTCGACCATCATCAGTTATTTTGCTCCCCAAATAGCAAAACTCCTTTACTACTTTAAGCGTCTCATTTCCTAATCTAATAGCCTCAGCATCACCCGATTTAATTTGACTACATTCCATTATTCTCGTTTTGCTTTTGTTGATGTTCATCTTATATCCTCCTTTCATGACACTGCCCATCCCGGTCACCTGCTCTTCCAAGTCCTTTGCTGTCTCTGACAGAATTACGTCATCGGCGAAACTCAAAAATTTTATTTCTTCTCCATGGGGTATAATTCCTACTCCGAATTTTTCTTTTGTTTCCTTTACTGCTTCCTCAATATACGGATTGAATAACATCGGGGATAGGCTACAACCCGGTCTCACTCCCTTCCCAACCACTGCTTCCCTTTCTTGCCCCTCGACTCTTATAACCGCCATCTGCTTTCTGTAAAAATTGTAAATAGCCTTTCGATCCCTGTATTTTACCCCTGACGCCTTCAGAATTTGAAAGAGAGTATTCCAGTCAACGTTGTCAGAAGCTTTCTCTAAGTCTACAAATGCTAGAAACGTAGGTTTGCCTTTCTTTAATCTGTTTTCTAAGATACGTCGTAGGGTCAGTATTGCCTCACGTGTTCCAAGATTTCTACGGAATCCAAACTGATCTTCCCCGAGGTCGGCTTCTACCAGTTTTTCCATTCCAACAATGCTGATATGGACTTTAATTTTAAAAGAAGTGAAGGACAGCGTATCGGCTGTAGGCGAACAGTTGAATGATGATATTAATGAACTCGAAGATGAAAATGAAGTAATGAATAATGAAATAGGTACATTAGAAGAAGCGTTCAATAAGTAATCTTGGTCCGCAGCTCGTGGTCGTGCGGTAGCGTTCTCGCTCCGGGTACCCGGGTTTGATTCCCGGCGGGGGCAGGGATTTTCTCTGCCTCGTGATGACTGGGTGTTGTGTGATGTCCTTAGATTAGTTAGGTTTAAGTGGTTCTAAGTTCTTGGGGACTGATGATCTCAGATGTTAAGTCCCATAGTGATCTGAGCCATTTGAAATGTGCAAAATGATGCCGCAGAACTACGCAAAATTTTGGTTAAGGAAGAAGTCTTGTTTACGGACCGTTGGCAAGTCAATACTAACAATATGTACTAATCGTCGAATGAAAATCCACGCTGACTCAGAGATGCGGATAGAAACAGCGCTCTATCAAAGTCTGGTGTGTGTTTTTCTGGATCGGCATCATTGGTCCCTGTCTTATTTGTGGGAATCTAAATACTCTCAAGTATCTCAAGTTCCTAAGATGTGCTGCTGCCGCACATTTTGGAAGAGCTCACAGTGGACATATGGCAATCAGTGTGTTACCAACATCAGGGATGTCCCTCCCATTTCGCATGTAAAGTGACTGACATTTTTACGAGAACACATGGGGAGAATTAGTATGGCCGTTCTGAGATTGCAGAATAGTCTGTACACTCACCAAACTTAACACATCCTTACTTTTATCTGTGGGGAAAATTAAAACAAAAGAACTGTTAGGAAACACAGACAACTTTCCTAGGAATTAAATGGCTTATAACACGGGCATCTGCTGCTGTTAACTCCAAATGAAATTAAAGGTGCAGTATTGTTCCTGCGGAATCACTTTATAGCGTGTACCAGTGCTCAAGGTCAACATTTGGGGTACTTAGTGTGACATCCGTGACAATCAACACACCAACAGTACCAGAGCTGGGTGGCGTAGTGATTAGCACACTGTACTCGCATTCGGGAGAACGACGGTTCAAACCCTCGTCCGGCCCTCCTGATCTACATTTTTGCGTGATTTCACTAAATCACTTCAGGAAAATGCCAGGATGGTTCCTTTGAAAGGTCACGGCCGACTTCCTTCCCCAGCCTTCCCTAATCCGGTGGGACTGATGACCTCTCTCTTTTGTCTCCTCCCCCAAATCAAGCAACCATGTTTGGTATAATATAACAGGCGTTTGTGGAATCTTTTCCTCTTAAGGCGGGACAGAGGTCTGCGGCGCCATTATCTTCACGCTATCTAATCAAGTTGGTTCAAATGGCTCTGAGCACTATGGGACTTAACATCTATGGTCATCAGTCCCCTAGAACTTAGAACTACTTAAACCTAACTAACCTAAGGACAGCACACAACACCCAGCCATCACGAGGCAGAGAAAATCCCTGACCCCGCCGGGAATCGAACCCGGGAA
Organism: Schistocerca cancellata; assembly: GCF_023864275.1. Lineage (NCBI taxonomy): Eukaryota > Metazoa > Arthropoda > Insecta > Orthoptera > Acrididae > Schistocerca > Schistocerca cancellata. The sequence goes on along the minus strand of NC_064627.1, from coordinate 868,212,807 downwards.
CCCGGGCGTGGGAAGCGAGAACGCTACCGCACGACCACGAGATGCGGGCATCTAATCAAGTCACATACATGTTATGTCGCTAAAGTTCTCTTACAAGCTTTCTTTCAAGTGCCACAGATAAAAGTATTTAGATACCTTTGGAGAAAAACGAAGTCGGTTTTGTAATTCGTTGGCTACAAAAGGTAAAAAGTACTTGCGAATATCAGGAAATTTGCTATATTGTTCGCTATAACTTGGTGACAACATCACCTCGATATATTTACTGATTCAGGATATATTTTGGGCGGCCTGTCTTAGATGCCACGCCCTACATATACAGGGGTCTCTCCTAAAAGTCGCCAGGCGCATTTTCTCTTGATTTTCAGCAGAAATTTGCGTTTTAGTTTCTGCATTGTGTAGCTGGAGTCAGCCGAAACGAATAGTGTTCACCACGTCTTCATATGTGACGCCCACTGTCGACGGAAATCGTCGTTTTGTTTCCTGTTACAAGCAAAGTTATTTTGAAATCGGAATTTTAGTGGCCAGTCGATAGGGCGCTCCAAATTAAGTTAGTCTGTTATTCGTTTTTTCGATATGTATTAACAGGGACAAGAATGCAACGCTGCTGACAAGGGTAACACCTCATCGCACCCCTTCAGATTTAGTGGTGAGAGGACCCAGTGGACAGCCCGCCAAAAACTGAACACAGATCAAACATGAAAACAGGAAAAAGGTGTACTGAACTATGAAAAGAAAGGAAAATAGAAAGTCAGCGAGCTCCAAGAACAAGAAGTGCAATATAGAGCAGCTTAGATTAGCAACGGCGTAGTGGCTGAAAGAAAGAAAATTTCCGCCGGCACGGTAGCTCAGCGTGTTCGGAAAAAAAAATAAACGACGAACTCAACGGTTTCAACGAACGATATCGACATATATACGCCGCTAGTCACCTAGCGGTGTCATGTTTCCTCCCCCCCCCCCCCCCCCCCCTTCCCTGTTCCTCTCGGGGATCGCGCGTGGGAGAAACGACTGTCTGAACGCCTCAGTACGAGCTCTAATTTCCCTTATCTTTGAATGGTGATCATTGCGTGATTTGAAAGTTGGTGGTAATAATATATGCTCAACATCCTCGGCGAAGATCGGATTTCGAAATTTAGTGAGCAGCCCCTCCCTTTAGCGCGTCGTCTATCTGTAAGTGTGTCCCACTTCAAACTTTCAATGAGATTTGTAACGCTCTCGCTATGGCTAAATGTACCAGTCACGAATCTTTGCGCTCTTCTTTGGACCTTCTCAATCTCTTGGACCAGACCTAACTGGAAAGGGTCCCATATAGACGAGCAATACTCTAAGACTGGACTAACGTATTGTAAGCAATGCCCTTTGTTGGACGACTGCATCGCTTCAGGATTCTACCAATAAACCGCAATCTAGAGTTCGCCTTACTCGTTACTTGTGTAATCTGATCGTTCCATTTGAGATCATTTCGAACAGTCACACCCAGATGCTTGACGGATGTTATCTCTTCCAAAGACTGGGTACTTATTTTGTACTCGTACATTAATGGGGAATTTTGTTTTATTATGCGCAGTAGGTTACACTTACTGATATTGAGAGATAACTGCCAGTCATTACACCACGCATTTATTTTCTGCAAATCGTTACTGATTTGTTCACAACTTTCGTGTGATACTACTTTCCTGTAGACTACAGCATCAACGGCAAACAGTCTAATGCGGCTGTGAATACCATCAACCAGATCGTTTATGTAGATCGTAAAAAGTAGCGGACCTATTACGCTGCCCTGGGGCACACCTTCTGTTGTAGTCTCCCAATTCAGAACGACATACCGCTCTCTGCCTGTTAGAAAACTTCCTGCCCTACTGCATATGTCATCGGATGACCCGCAAGCGCGCACTTTTTGGAGCAAGCGACAGTGTGGAAATGAGTCGAACGCCTTTCGAAAGTCGAGGAATATGGCATCAACCTGGGAGCCGGTATCTAGAGCCTCTGCACATGCTGTTTCTCACATGACCGCTGTTTCCTAAACACGTGTTGGTTTCTGCATATGAGCTTCTCAGAGTCTAGAAAGGTCATTATGTATGAACACAAAATATGTTCCATGATTCTACAACAAATTGATGTCAGTGTAATTGGCTGGTTATCATGTGCATCCGCTTTTCTACCCTTTTTAAAGATTGCTATGACCTGGGCCTTCTTCCAGTTCCGTGGAACTTAACCTCTGTTCCAGTGATCTCTGACAGATGATGGATAAGAATGGTGCTGTATTTGTAGCATAGTCAACACAAAATGAGATTAAAAAAAAAGTGGTTAAGTCACCATGGTGTTGGACTGCAGCTCGAGCAACCCGTGTTCAAACCTCACTCCCACGAATTTATTTTTCACTGTTCGCTGTATTTAAACTTGTGTCTGTGCCGTGGTGTAACGTCCGTTTGCAACAGCGGGCTGTAAGGAAGGAACCTAAAGTGACAGTTGATTCTGCACAACTACTCTATTAGCAGCCGAGAGGAATTGGCTTTTGAATGGGAACCCAAACGTTTGACGACTAGGTGGCAAGTCAACCGAATCCTCCGCCGGAAAACACGCACGTGGAAACGGTGTTTGTGCAGCAATCGCCGACACAGTGTAACTGAGGCGGAATAAGGGGAACCAGCCCGCATTCGCCGAGGTAGATGGAAAACCGCCTTGAAACCCATCTGGTGTCACACACGGCATTAGTGATAGTACGTGTGCCATATGATAGGAATCTCTTATCCAGGCATCTAATTTGTACGTCAGATTTAGGTGTTGGAATGAATGTGAATGTGATCACTTCCAAGGAAATGATGAAAACATGATACATTGTCACGTTAGTTGCTACAAATGAACACAACAGTTTCAAAGTCACACAGCTTCTCTGTGTCCTGTCGAAACATATGTTTTTAACGTTTTCTTAAGTTGCGTTCCGTTTTGGAAGTTTTTAGTATTGAATTCCTTTGTTGTAACATTTATGTATGTATTAAACTGGGGACCTAGATACGACGGAGAGGCTTCGTCCCGCCGTAGCCCTCACAACACCACAACAGGCGACAGCAGACCACCCACCCCACCGCCGCCTTACACCGACCCCAGGGTTATCGTGCTTTCCCGCCCACAGTGGAACCCCCGCCTCCTCCCCCCGGCGAACGTCTCAAGCCAGACCAGACGAGAGTAACTCCAAATGTTTGCGTGGTAGAATAAGTATGGTGTACGCGCACGTGGAAACGGTGTTTACGCACAAATCAAAAAAATGGCTCTGAGCGCTATGGGACTTAACATCTGTGGTCATCAGTCCCCTAGAACTTAGAACTACTTAAACCTAACGACATTACACACATCCATGCCCGAGGCAGGATTCGAACCTGCGACCGTAGCAGTCGCGCGGTTCCGGACTGAGCGCCTAGAACCGCTAGGCCACTGCGGCCGGCACGCAACAATAGCCGACACAGTGTAGCTGAGGCGGAATAAGGGGAACCAGCCCGCATCGCCGAGGTAGATGGAAAACCGCCTTGAAACCTTTCCACACCGCCTGGCCGGCACTCCGGACCTTGACGCTAATCCGCCGGGCGGATTCGTGCCGGGGACCCGAGAAGCAGCGCGTTAGACCGCGCGGCTAGCCGGGTGGGTTTAGTTGTAACATAGTACACTTCCGTTCATTTCTTGTTTTTATTTGTGTGAGACGTCTGTGTGGTATCTCTCCTGCCTTTACTTTCGATGGTAACGTATTCTTATCACATGTCTGATATTCTGTGACCAGTCTATAGTATGACAACTACCAAGACCACACAAATAAAACAGTCATTTCAATGACCGCGCGGGCGGTTCATAATGTTGAGAAAAAAATAAAATAAAATAAATGGCGCGAAGGAGTTTTTGAAACGGCTTCTCTGCTTGAGAGTCCAACACCATAATTACATTTTTTCTCATTTTGTTCGTTGTATTTGGTCGTAGCGGACGTCACATGACTCCGTTGAAGTTCATTGTTGATACTTTTACTGAGTTTTTTATTAGAGAGACCAGCCATCTCTCTGACTGAACAAGCTCAGCTGCCGTGCCGGCTTTAACCACTGCCGATCACTATCGCTCAGTATTGCACTTATTGCCTTGGACCGTTCACTGCTTTTTTTCTTTTCTAATTCAGTACACCTTCTTCTTGTTTTCATACTTGATCTGTGTTCAGCTTTTACGGGCTATTAACTGGGCCATCTTATCAATAAATCTGACGGAGGGTGCGATGGGGAGTTTGTCTTGTGAGTCGCTACTGGATTGCTGATTATTCTTCGTGTTTTACTGTCCCTGATGATACATATCGGAGTAGAATAATTTTGGAGCGCTCTGTCGAATGGATACGTGAAATTCCGATTTAAAAATAATTTTGTTTGTAATGGGAAACAAACCAACGCTTTCTGTTGACACTAAGTGTTGCATAAAAGATGCGGTAATTATTAGGGCTGACTCTAGCTGCACAATGCAAAAAGAAAATTGTAAATATCTGCAGAACCATCAGAGAAAATACGCCTTGTGACACTTAGGAGAGATACCCTGCGTTTTTAATACACATATAGATGTGTGAACCGTAAAATGTTAGTTTAGAAAGCCAGCCAGGCGCTTCAGTAGTGAACCGCTCGACCACTACGGTCGCTGGTTCGAAACCTGCCTCGGGCATGGATGTGTGTGATGTCCTTAGGTTGGTTAGGTTTAAGTAGTTCTTATTTCTAGGGGACTGATGACCTCAGATGTTAAGTCTTATAGTGCTCAGAGTCATTTTTTTTAGTTTAGAATACAAAATATCTTAATATTTGAGGTGCCACTGTCGCTATCGAATGATTAATCCCAAAACGTAAAGCAGATGAGAAACAGAGGTACTATGAAGTATAGAAAGGCTGAAGACAGCTCAGCAGAGCCACTGGAACGGCTCACATTGAGCAGTGTGATAGATAAAATGTAAATATCATGTTGTGAATCCAGAACAACTCAAGGAAATCCGGATCAAGGTACGCACCCGTTGACCAGATGGTGAGATATTCGTTGCACACGACATTTTATCTATTAATTCTAAATTAACAACAGCCTCAGTTGCAATGTTTAACTAGATTTACCTAGGTTTCAGTTGGGATAATCGAACCTTCTTCAGAATAAAAGGACTTCAGAATAAAAGGAATTTTATTCTGAAGAAGGTTCGATTATCCCAACTGAAACCTGGGTAAATGTACGAGGGCAGTTCAATAAGTAATGCAACACATTTTTTTTCTGAAACAGGGGTTGTTTTATTCAGCATTGAAATACACCAGGTTATTCCCCAATCTTTTAGCTACACAACACTATTTTTCAACGTAATCTCCATTCAATGCTACGGCCTTACGCCACCTTGAAATGAGGGCCTGTATGCCTGCACGGTACCATTCCACTGGTCGATGTCGGAGCCAACGTCGTACTGCATCAATAACTTCTTCATCATCCGCGTAGTGCCTCCCACGGATTGCGTCCTTCATTGGGCCAAACATATGGAAATCCGACGGTGCGAGATCGGGGCTGTAGGGTGCATGAGGAAGAACAGCCCACTGAAGTTTTGTGAGCTCCTCTCGGGTGCGAAGACTTGTGTGAGGTCTTGCGTTGTCATGAAGAAGGAGAAGTTCGTTTAGATGTTTGTGCCTACGAACACGCTGAAGTCGTTTCTTCAATTTCTGAAGAGTAGCACAATACACTTCAGAGTTGATCGTTTGACCATGAGGAAGGACATCGAACAGAATAACCCCTTCAGCGTCCCAGAAGACTGTAACCATGACTTTACCGGCTGAGGGTATGGCTTTAAACTTTTTCGTGGTAGGGGAGTGGGTGTGGTTTCAGGTTCGAAGTGATGAACCCATGTTTCATCGCCTGTAACAATCTTTCACAAGAAATTGTCACCCTCAGCCACATGACGAGCAAGCAATTCCGCACAGATGGTTCTCCTTTGCTCTTTATGGTGTTCGATTAGACAACGAGGGACCCAGCGGGAACAAACCTTTGAATATCCCAACTGGTGAACAATTGTGACAGCACTACCAACAGAGATGTCAAGTTGAGCACTGAGTTGTTTGATGGTGATCCGTCGATCATCTCGAACGAGTGTGTTCGCACGCTCCGCCATTGCAGGAGTCACAGCTGTGCACGACCGGCCCGCACGCGGGAGATCAGACAGTCTCACTTGACCTTGCGGCGATGATGACACACGCTTTGCCCAACGACTCACCGTGCTTTTGTCCACTGCCAGATCACCGTAGACATTCTGCAAGCGCCTATGAATATCTGAGATGCCCTGGTTTTCCGCCAAAAGAAACTCGATCACTGCCCGTTGTTTGCAACGCACATCTGTTACAGACGCCATTTTAACAGCTGCGTACAGCGCTGCCACCTGTCGGAAGTCAATGAAACTATACGTAACGAAGCGGGAATGTTTGAAAATATTCCACAAGAAATTTCCGGTTTTTTCAACCAAAATTGGCCGAGAAAAAAAATGTGTTGCATTACTTATTGAACTGCCCTCGTAGGTAAACATTACAACTGAGGCTGTTGTTAATTGAAAATTAATATTTATACAGTTGCTAACGGGCCGAGAAATGTTGAAAATATTAACATTTCATCTACTGTCGTGCTCCGCAAGCTACAGTGTTGTCTGTGGTGGAGGGTACCTCGTGTCTTCCTTTTCTTGTTCCACTCTCATATGGAGAGAAGGGAAGGTTACTGTCTACATCCCTCCGTAGAAACCTTAACTTCTCTTATTTTGCCTCCGCGAGCGTTAAGCTAAATGTAGTTTGGTAGAAGTATAATCGTTCTGCAGTCAGCTACAAATGCAGATTCTCCTGATTTTCTCAACAGTGTTTCGCGGAAAAACATCGTCTTCCATCCAGGAATTTCCATTTGAGTTCACGAAGCATCTCGCGTGTTGATCGAACCTACCTGCAGCATATCTAGCAGGACACCTCTGAATAATTTGTGTAACTAAACGTCTGAAGGAGATAATGAGCACCGTAGCAACATAGATTAAAAATAAATATCGCACTGCAGTGGGCATTTTAATCAGATACAGTAGAATAAGACTTGGAGTATACCTGCTGCAAAACAGGGAAGGAGATGTGTTGGTAAAGACATTCAACTCTGAAGTATGAGGCATTTGCAGTTGAAGTATAAATTAACGTGTTCAGTGATTTCGCACTCTTTGAGCTACAACTTTATTTCCATTCTTGTCCGAGGCCGCATTTGGTAGATACACTATGACAGAGTTGTTAATTGCACCAGGTGTTTTCCGTTATCTTGGTTCAAATGGTTCAAATGGCTCTGAGCACTATGGGACTTAACTTCTGAGGTCATCAGTCCCCTAGAACTTAGAATCACTTAAACCTAACTAACCTAAGGACAGCACACACATCCATGCCCGAGGCAGGATTCGAACCTGCGACCGTAGCGGTCGCTCGGCTCCAGACTGTAGCGCATAGAACCGCACGGCCACTCCGGCCGGCCGTTATCTTGGACAACATAGGATGTAGTACTGCAAATGGGACGTAGAGTGGCGCAGATGACTGTTGGAAAACTGTCTCATAAAGCATAACCGTAAAGTTGTAGCAGGAACCGGTTTAATGTTTAAATAACAAGTGTTATGTAGAGAAAAACTAAAAAAATGGTTCAGATGGCTCTGAGCACTATGGGACTTAACATCTGAGGTCATCAGTCCCCTAGAACTTAGAACTACTGAAACCTAACTAACCTAAGGACATCACACACATCCGTGCCCGAGGCCGGATTCGAACCTGCGACCGTAGTGGTCGCGCGGTTCCAGACTGAAGCGCCTGGAACCGCTCGGTCACACCGGCCGGCAAAAACTAAGCGGTAGTAGATTATGCGGTTCAGTTCATAATTCTGTTCGACGGAGGCAGCGATATCTGTAAGCACACATTCTCAGTGAGCTCAAGGCACCCAGCGTAAAGTGCTTCCTTCAGTGTCTAATCTGCTCAAGTAGCCTGCTCTCGACTAACGATCCGCCTGCGAACAGACGACGCGCCCTCTCTGTGTTGGGATCGGCCACTCGACAAGAGATTCACCGATTGTTTACTTATCATTAGGTTCGCCAGCTCTACTACTTTACCCCGTCAAGCGAGAAAACTAAGCTAGTGGCCTCTACTGGTAGTCGCTGAAATGCTTCTCCTTGAAAATGGGAGTACTGCTGGAACGTGCTGTAGGGGCAACGAGTAAGCATCGGCGACGGCGGCTCCCTCTCAAACAGGAGAGTCATAGTACAAGTACTTTGAATTACATGGGAAACGAAGAAGAACCTGGGGTAACGTGGCTGATCGGTGGATAGATTTCGCTAACTCGTGCTACGGGGTGTATACCAATTGAACGGATGCTTCGATGCCGTCAGCTACGCGTGAACATTGAATGCCGCCTTCATTATTATCCGAAATGTCGATAATTCTATCACATTTCACGCTCTGGTATAGTCGAGAAGAATTTTATTGAAATGGACGCCTGCTGCTAAGGTCTACGCTTTTAGGACGTCGTCAGAATTTCTGTTTCCCGCAGATATCGATTACAGTTATAGAAATGCGTTGACGTATTCCATCCGTGCTCGGTGGCTTATGAGCCAGGGTAACGGCATGCCAGTCCATTCGTCGAATATCCCTTCGTGCCAGAAGCTCCTATACCTGCGCATTTCGATCCGGTAGCGCATTGTCATCTGAAAAAACGAAGTCAGGGCCGAACGCACACCCGTAAAAACGCACATGCGGAAGGAGGACGACGCCGCAATAACGTCACTGGCGAGTGTAACGTTACCAGACAGTCCCTAATGACCTCGCTGTCGACGGGACGTGAGAAACTAAGCTCTTCCTCCCACCATTGTCAAAGATGCCGGATGTGCCCTCATGTGACGAGACGTGGGAACACGTAATGCACCCAGGAAAATTGTCGACCTGGTCCAGATATTATGGTATAGGGATGTATAATAATTTGGACATGTCTGTACTTCAGCGAAGTTTAAGAAATTACAGGTGCATAAGACAGCCAACCAGTTGCAATAAATTGTGGTTTTCAATTAAGCTTAACCATTGTTTCAAAGGATTTAAACCTGTCTTGTTCAGAAGAACAGACTTCACATTAACAAACAGTCAGTTAATAAATCGATCTCCATATCAAATTTGTCGGCAGCGGTTGGACGTCTATTCGAAAAAGGTAATGCTCCTAAAGCCGGGCGCTGTGGCCGAGCGGTTCTAGGCGCTTCAGTCCTGAACCGCGCTGCTGCTACAGTCGCAGGTTCGCATCCTGCCCCGGGCATGGATGTGTGTGATGTCCTTAGGTTAGTTAGGTTTAAGTAGTTCTAAGTCTAAGGGACTGATGACCTCAGATGTTAAGTCCCATAGTACTTAGAGCCATTTGGTTTGAATGCCCCTAAAATCAAGAACTTGTCACATCAGCGAAATCAATCAATTAAAATGCCAGACCATGTTAAGAGCTATATGCCGACTCAATGCATAAAGCTGCATGGGCGTACTAACCCCCAAACTCTCGAATACGGTGAGCTTACTGTTCAGGCTTATTGTGACACTTTACTCCTTCCTGATGTGGGTCTTTTCAGAGGTGCATTCAGCATGGTACGGCCAAACTTTCAGGAAACATTCCTCACACACAAAGAAAGAAAATATGTTATGTGGACATCTGTCCGGAAACGCTTACTTTCCATGTTAGAGCTCATTTTATTACTTCTCTTCAAATCACACTAATCATGGAATGGAAGCACACAGCAACAGAACGTACCAGCGTGACTTCAAACACTTTGTTACAGGAAATGTTCAAAATGTCATCCGTTAGCGAGGATACATACATCCACCCTTCGTCGCATGGAATCCCTGATGCACTGATGCAGCCCTGGAGAATGGCGTATTGTATCACAGCCGTCCATAATACGAGCACGAAGAGTCTCTACATTTGGTACCGGGGTTACGTAGACAAGAGCTTTCAAATGCCCCCATAAATGAAAGTCAAGATGGTTGAGGTCAGGAGAGCGTGGAGGCCATGGAATTGGTCCGCCTCTACCAATCCATCGGTCACCGAATCTGTTGTTGAGAAGCGTACGAACACTTCGACTGAAATGTGCAGGAGCTCCATCGTGCATGAACCACATGTTGTGTCGTACTTGTAAAGGCACATGTTCTAGCAGCACAGGTAGAGTATCCCGTATGAAATCATGATAACGTGCTCCATTGAGCGTAGGTGGAAGAACATGGGGCCCAATCAAGACATCACCAACAATGCCTGCCCAAACGACCACAGAGTATCTGTGCTGATGACGTCGTTGCACAATTGCGTGCGGATTCTCGTCAGCCCACACATGTTGATTGTGAAAATTTACAATTTGATCGCGTTGGAATGAAGCCTCATCCGTAAAGAGAACATTTGAACTGAATTAAGGATTGACACATTGTTGGATGAACCATTCGCAGAAGTGTACCCGTGGAGGCCAATCAGATGCTGATAGTGCCTGCACACGCTGTACATGGTACGAAAACAACTGATTCTCCCGTAGCACACTCCATGCAGTGACGTGGTCAACGCTACCTTGTACAGCAGCAACTTCTCTGACGCTGACATTAGGGTTATCGTCAACTCCACGAAGAATTGCCTCGTCCATTACAGGTGTCCTCGTCGTTCTAGGTCTTCCCCAGTCGCGAGTCATAGGCTGGAATGTTCCGTGCTCCCTAAGACGCCGATCAATTGCTTCGAACGTCTGAACGGAACGCCTTCGTTCTGGAAATGTGTCTCGATACAAACGTATCGCGCCACGGCTATTGCCCCGTGCTAATCCATACATCAAATGGGCATCTGCCAACTCCGCATTTGTAAACATTGCACTGACTGCAAAACCACGTTCGTGATGAACACTAACCTCTTGATGCTACGTACTGATGTGCTTGATGCTAGTACTGTAGAGCAATGAGTCGCATGTCAACACAAGCACCGAAGCCAACATTACCTTCCTTCAATTGGGCCAACTGGCGGTGAATCGAGGAAGTACAGTACATACTGCCGAAACTAAAATGAGCTCTAACATGGAAATTAAGCGTTTCCGGACACATGTTCACGTAACATATTTCCTTTATTTGTGTGTGAGGAATGTTTCCTGAAAGTTTGGCGGTACCGTTTTGTATTTGCTACACCACGAAGATGACGTGCTACAGACGCGAAATTTAACCGACAGGAAGAAGATGCTGTGATATGCAAATGATTAGCTTTTCAGAGCATTCACACAAGGTTGGCGCCGGTGGCGACACCTACAACGTGCTGACATGACGAAAGTTTCCAACTGATTTCTCATACACAAACAGCAGTTAACCGGCGTTGCCTGGTGAAGCGTTGTTGTGATGCCTCGTGTAAGAAGGAGAAATGCGTACCATCACGTTTCCTACTTTGATAAAGGTCGGATTGTAGCCCATCGCGATTGCGGTTTATCTTATCGCGGCCGGCCGCGGTGGCCGTGCGGTTCTGGTGCTGCAGTTCGGAACCGCGGGACTGCTACGGTCGCAGGTTCGAATCCTGCCTCGGGCATGGGTGTGTGTGATGTCCTTAGGTTAGTTCGGTTTAAGTAGTTCTAAGTTCTAGGGGACTTATGACCTAAGATGTTGAGTCCCATAGTGCTCAGAGCCATTTGAACCATTTTTTTATCTTATCGCGACATTGCTGCTCGCGTTGGTCGAGATTCAATAACTGTTAGCAGAATATGGAATCGGTGGGTTCAGGAGGGTAATACGGAACGCCGTGCTGTATCCCAACGGCCTCGTATCACTAGCAGTCGAGATGACAGGCGTTTGTAAGACAACAGCAGCATGGACTATCAGCTCGCAGACGATGGCTGCGGTTGCCGTTGACGCTGCATCACAGACAGGATCGCCTCAGATGGTGTACTCAACGACGAACCAGGTTGCACGAACGGCAAAACGTCATTTTTTCGGATGAATCCAGGTTCTGTTTACAGCATCATGATGGTCGCATCCGTGTTTGGCGACATCGCGGTGAACGCACATTCGAAGTGTGTATTCGTCATCGCCATACTGGCGTATCACCCGGCGTGATGGTATGGGATGCCATTGGTTATACGTCTCGGTCACCTCTTGTTCGCATTGACGGCACTTTGAACAGTAGACGTTACATTTCACATGTGTTACGACCCGTGGCTCTACCCTTCATTCGATCCCCGCGAAACCCTACATTTCAGCAGGATAATGCACGACCGCATGTTGTAGGTCCTGTACGGGCCTTTCTGGATACAGAAAATGTTCGACTGTTGCCCTGGCCAGCACATTCTCCAGATCTCTCACCAACTGCAAACGTCTGGTCAATGGTGGCCGAGCAACTGGCTCGTCACAATACTCCAGTCACTACTCTTGATGAACTGTGGTGATATCGTGTTGAAGCTGCATGGGCAGCTGTAATTGTACATGCCATCCAAGCTCCGTTTGACTCAATGCCCAGGCGTATCAAGGCCGTTATTACGGTCATAGGTGGTTGTTCTGGGTTCTGATGTCTCAGAATCTACGCACCCAAATGTGAAAATGTAATCACATGTCAGTTCTAGTGTAATATATTTGTCGAATGAGTACCCGTTTATCATCTGCATTTCTTCTTGGTGTAGCAATTTTAACGGCCATGTATTCTGACTGGTTTGATGTGGCCTGCCAAGAGTACCTCTCCTGCGACAATCTTTTCGTCTAAGAGTAGCGGTTGTAGCCTATATCCTCAATTATTAGCTGGACGTATTTACTCCCTACAGCTTTCTCTAGTACAATGCGAGTTATTCCCTGGTGTCTTAACAGATATCTTATCACCATGGCCCTCCTTCTTGTCAGTGTTTTTTATAATTCCTTTCCTCGAATATTATGTGCAAAACTCCCACATTTCTCACCTTATCGTCCACTAAATTTTCAACCATCTTTTGTTTGCGTCACATCTCAAATAATTCGATTCTCTTCTGTTCCGGATTTCCCTCGGTCCATGTTTCTCTGCCAGACGATGCTGCGCTCCAGACGAAAATTCTCAGAAATTTCTACCTCAAATTAAGGCCTATATTTCATACTAGTAGACTTCTGTTGGCGAGGAATGCCCTTTTTGTCTGTACTAGCGTGCTTTTTATGTCCTCCTTGCTCCGTTCATCATGGGTTATTTTGTTGCCTAGGTGGTAGATTTCCTTAACTTCGCCTGCTTCGTGAGCCCAGTTCTGATGTTAAGTTTCTCGCTGTTCTCATTTCTGATACTTCTCGTGATTTTCGCATTTCTTCGATTTAATGTATATCTATATTCTCTAACCATTATAGTGTCCATTCCATTCAACGAATTCTGCAATTCTCCTTCATTTCACTCGGGATAGCAATGTCGTCAGTAAAACTTATCACTCATATCCTTTCGCCTTCCACCTTCATCCCACTCTTGAACATCTCTTTTATTTCCGTCATTGCTTCTTCGATGTGTAGATTGAACAGTGGGACCGAAAGACTACATCCCTGTCTTACACCATTTTAAGCCGAGCACTTGGTTGCTGGTTTTCCAGTCTTCTTGTTCTCTCTTGGCTCTTGTACATACTGTACATTACCTGTTTCTCCTTATAGCTTACTCATTTTCTTTTAAGAATTTCGATCATTTTGCACCATTTTATATTATCGAACTCATTTTCCAGTTCGATATCGTATGAAAGTGTCTCGATTTTTCTTCAGTTTTGCTTCCATTATGAGCAGCGTATTCTTAACTGCCTCTCTGCCGCCTTTAGCTTTCCTGAAGCCAGACCGATGGTCTTCTCATAGATCATCAGTTTTCTTATCCTTTCTTTTGCATATTATTCTTGTGAGCAACTTGGATGCATGAGCTGTTAAGATGACAGAGCCATTATTCTCGCACTTTTCGGCTCCTGCTGTCTTCGGAATTGTGTAGATGACGTTTTCCGAAATTCGGACGGTATATTGCCAGTCTCATTCAATCAACACAATAAATTGAATAATCGTTTTGTTATCAGTTACCGAAATGATTTTAGAAATTTCGATAGAATTACCTGTGCTTTTTGCTTTAATTAAAGTCAAGTCGTCCAAAGCCGTTTTAAATTCAATTCTAATACTTCCCTGTAGATTTCTGTCTCTTCTTTTATCACGTGACCAAGGAACCCCTTCCCCCCAGGCAGGGCTTTGACGTACGCTTTTGCACCTATCCGCTCTCTTCTTTGCATTTAATAGTGGAGTTCCCATTGCACTCTTAATATTACCACCCTTGCTTTTAATTTGTCTGATGTATGTTTGGACTTTTTTGAAATCTTTTGTTTTTTGATTTCTTCACATTTTTCATAGAGCCATTTCGCTTTAGCTTCCCTACATTTAATATTTATTTGAATCCTAAGTGACTTATATTTCCGTATTCCTGAATTTCCCTGAACATTTTCGTTCTTCCTTCTTCTGTCGATCAACATAAGTATGTCTTGTAAGACCCAAGGGGTCTTCCCAGTTACCTACCTTGTAATTTTTCTTTCCAATTTTTGTGACTGCCCTTTTTAGGGATGTCCATTTCCCTTCATCTGTACTGTCTACTGAAATATTTATTATAGCAGCATCTATGGCCTCAGAGAACTTCAAGCGTGTCTCTTTATTCTTTAGTACTAAACTATCCCACTGCTTTGCGCGTTGATTCTTGCTAATTAGTCTCTTAAGCTTCAGCCTATTTTGGGTCAGTAGTAAATTGTTATCTGTGTCTGTATGAACCATGGACCTTGCCGCTGGTGGGGAGGCTTGCGTGCCTCAGCGATACAGATGGCCGTACCGTAGGTGCAACCACAACGGAGGGGTATTTGTTGAGAGGCCAGACAAACATGTGGTTCCTGAAGAGGGGCAGCAGCCTTTTCAGTAGTTTCAGGGGCAACAGTCTGGATAATTGACTGATCTGGCCTTGTAACATTAACCAAAACGGCCTTGCTGTGCTGGTACTGCGAACGGCTGAAAGCAAGGGGAAACTACAGCCGTAATTTTTCCCGAGGACATGCAGCTCTACTGTATGATTAAATGATGATGGCGTCCTCTTGGGTAAAATATTCCGGAGGTAAAATAGTCCCCCATTCGGATCTCCGGGCGGGGACTACTCAGGAGGACGTCGTTATCAGGAGAAAGAAAACTGGCGTTCTACGGATCGGAGCGTGGAATGTCAGATCCCTTAATCGGGCAGGTAGGTTAGAAAATTTAAAAAGGGAAATGGATAGGTTAAAGTTAGATATAGTGGGAATCAGTGAAGTTCGGTGGCAGGAGGAACAAGACTTTTGGTCAGGTGATTACAGGGTTATAAATACAAAATCAAATAGGGGTAATGCAGGAGTAGGTTTAATAATGAATAAAAAAATAGGAGCTACTACAAACAGCATAGTGAACGCATTATTGTGGCCAAGATAGACACAAAGCCCATGCCTACTACAGTAGTACAAGTTTATATGCCAACTACCTCTGCAGATGATGAAGAAATAGATGAAATGTATGACGAGAAAAAAGAAATTATTCAAGTAGTGAAAGGAGACGAAAATTTAATAGTCATGGGTGACTGGAATTCGTCAGTAGGAAAAGGGAGAGAAGGAAACATAGTAGGTGAATATGGATTGGGGGGAAGGAATGAAAGAGAAAGCCGCCTGGTAGAATTTTGCACAGAGCATAACTTAATCATAGCCAACACTTGGTTCAAGAATCATAAAAGAAGGTTGTATACCTGGAAGAATCCTGGAGATACTAGTAGGTATCAGATAGATTATATAATGGTAAGACAGAGATTTAGGAACCAGGTTTTAAATTGTAAGACATTTCCTGGGGCAGATGTGGATTCTGACCACAATCTATTGGTTATGAACTGCAGATTGAAACTGAAGAAACTGCAAAAAGGTGGGAATTTAAGGAGATGGGACCTGGATAAACTGAAAGAACCAGAGGTTGTAGAGAGTTTCAGGGAGAGCATAAGGGAACAATTGACAGGAATGGGGGAAAGAAATACAGTAGAAGAAGAATGGGTAGCTCTGAGGGATGAAGTAGTGAAGGCAGCAGAGGATCAAGTAGGTAAAAAGACGAGGGCTAATCGAAATCCTTGGGTAACAGAAGAAATATTGAATTTAATTGATGAAAGGAGAAAATACAAAAATGCAGTAAATGAAGCAGGCAAAAAGGAATACAGACGTCTCAAAAATGATATCGACAGGAAGTGCAAAACGGCTAAGCAGGGATGGCTAAAGGACAAATGTAAGGATGTAGAGGCTTGTCTCACTAGGGGTAAGATAGATACTGCCTACAGGAAAATTAAAGAGACCTTTGGAGAGAAGAGAACCACTTGTATGAATATCAAGAGCTCAGATGGCAACCCAGTTCTAAGCAAAGAAGGGAAGGCAGAAAGGTGGAAGGAGTATATAGAGGGTTTATACAAGGGCGATGTACTTGAGGACAATATTATGGAAATGGAAGAGGATGTAGATGAAGACGAAATGGGAGATAAGATACTGCGTGAAGAGTTTGACAGAGCACTGAAAGACCTGAGTCGAAACAAGGCCCCGGGAGTAGACAACATTCCATTTGAACTACTGATGGCCTCGGGAGAGCCAGTCATGACAAAACTCTACCATCTGGTGAGCACGATGTATGAGACAGGCGAAATACCCTCAGACTTCAAGAAGAATATAATAATTCCAATCCCAAAGAAAGCAGGTGTTGACAGATGTGAAAATTACCGAACAATCAGTTTAATAAGTCACAGCTGCAAAATACTAACACGAATTCTTTACAGACGAATGGAAAAACTGGTAGAAGCCGACCTCGGGGAAGATCAGTTTGGATTCCGTAGAAATGTTGGAACACGTGAGGCAATACTGACCTTACGACTTATCTTAGAAGAAAGATTAAGAAAAGGCAAACCTACGTTTCTAGCATTTGTAGACTTAGAGAAAGCTTTTGACAATGTTAACTGGAATACTCTCTTTCAAATTCTGAAGGTGGCAGGGGTAAAATACAGGGAGCGAAAGGCTATTTACAGTTTGTACAGAAACCAGATGGCAGTTATAAGAGTCGAGGGGCATGAAAGGGAAGCAGTGGTTGGGAAAGGAGTAAGACAGGGTTGTAGCCTCTCCCCGATGTTATTCAATCTGTATATTGAGCAAGCAGTAAAGGAAACAAAAGAAAAATTTGGAGTAGGTATTAAAATTCATGGAGAAGAAGTAAAAACTTTGAGGTTCGCCGATGACATTGTAATTCTGTCAGAGACAGCAAAGGACTTGGAAGAGCAGTTGAACGGAATGGACAGTGTCTTGAAAGGAGGATATAAGATGAACATCAACAAAAGCAAAACGAGGATAATGGAATGTAGTCAAATTAAGTCGGGTGATGCTGAGGGAATTAGATTAGGAAATGAGACACTTAAAGTAGTAAAGGAGTTTTGCTATTTAGGGAGTAAAATAACCGATGATGGTCGAAGTAGAGAGGATATAAAATGTAGACTGGCAATGGCAAGGAAAGCGTTTCTCAAGAAGAGGAATTTGTTAACATCGAGTATAGATTTAGGTGTCAGGAAGTCGTTTCTGAAAGTATTTGTATGGAGTGTAGCCATGTTTGGAAGTGAAACATGGACGATAACTAGTTTGGACAAGAAGAGAATAGAAGCTTTCGAAATGTGGTGCTACAGAAGAATGCTGAAGATAAGGTGGGTAGATCACGTAACTAATGAGGAGGTATTGAATAGGATTGGGGAGAAGAGAAGTTTGTGGCACAACTTGACTAGAAGAAGGGATCGGTTGGTAGGACATGTTTTGAGGCATCAAGGGATCACAAATTTAGCATTGGAGGGCAGTGTGGAGGGTAAAAATCGTAGAGGGAGACCAAGAGATGAATACACTAAGCAGATTCAGAAGGATGTAGGTTGCAGTAGATACTGGGAGATGAAGAAGCTTGCACAGGATAGAGTAGCATGGAGAGCTGCATCAAACCAGTCTCAGGACTGAAGACCACAACAACAACAACATATCTTCTCGATGGGCACACTCTAAAATATACTATTTGATTTGAGGATCTCTGCCTAGCAGTGATTTAATCTAATTGCAATATTTATTTTCGGCCTTTTCCAGGTGATATTTGAAGCAGAACTCAATTAGACTTTCTCTTCTGTCATTCCTACTACCAAGCCCATATTCTCCAGCAACCCTTTCTTCTACTCCTTTCCCTACAACCGCACTTCAGTCTCCAATGAATATTAGATTTTCATCTCCCTTTGCGTACTGAATAACCTTTCAACATTCTCATATAGTTTCTCTATCTCCTGATTTTCTACTTGCGATTTCGGCATACCTTCCTATTCATAACGAATACTACCATTTTCTGCTGCTGTTGATATTAAGCTACACTCATCCGATCAGAAATCCTTATCTTCTTTCCACTTCACTTCACTGGCCCATACCATACCTACACTGAGCCTTAGAATTTCAATTTACAGATTTTATAGCCGTTGATCATTGCTGATTCTTCTGCTTTTTAGGGGCAGTTTTCGACCCAACGGCAAGAGAGTGACGTGAAATATTCCGGCCTCTTTGTCAAGGCCCTTGGCAGAACAAGGGTGACTTCTTTTGCCGGAAGTCTTCGGCTGTCTTTGCTGATGATTTTCATCCAAAATTAACCAGTGGCGAGCTTCTAAACTGGAACCGAGGATATTTTGATTACAAGTCAAACACATTGCCCCTTTTCTTTTTAAGTCGCTACTTCTTTTAAGAAACTGCAACAAAAATCAAAGTTACCCTCACTTGGCACCGCCACTTCTACCCCAACATAAAAATGGTTTATTCATCTTCAGGAGTTGGCACTAATTATTCCCAAAAATTTTCCTAAGGCGTTAGGATCCCAAGGTGTCATAATTTATTTATTTATTTATTTTCAGTTATTAATTATGTGATTATAATTAATAAAAGTGTAGAAATGAAAATTCTGTAAAACGCAATGTTACACAGAATGTTAATCAAAGAATAAACAGAAGTGACTATTGTACATCACTTGTGCTACTTCAACTTAAATAATCTTTCTTCAAGGAATGGAACGACTGGATTTTTCTTGTCCACTGCCATTGGCATTTTCTACCTCTAGCAATGCCGTGTACCGTACCTGTAACAGACTCATTCTTCTTTGCTAATGTCTCAATGAATACAACTTTCCATGAGCCAGCAAATCTCTTTCCTTTCTCACTCCACACAGTTCAGGACATTCTGTCTTCATGCGATGCTAGATGGAACTTCCAACAGAGCATGGCAGTTCCCAGCTAGGGGAGGGGAAAACACTGCATAAATAAAAAGTTTTCGATTGTGTTGGGACACAGTCAAGCAATACTTTGTAAAAGAGCCAACAGCCATATGACTGTATATTCCGATATTCATCTTCTGTACATCTATATTTCGGATTTTATGCTATTATCAAATGCATTGCTAAAAGTTGTTAGAGCATTATTATGTCATACCTGTTAAGGCTGTCCAAAGCGGGTAAACTTGTACTTGATAATGGCATAAAACCCCAAATCTGCATACATCAAAACAAGTTTTGCATCACCTTGGTTCCGAGAGTTCCGGAACCTGTACAGAAAATTGGAAAAGAGACCAACATAAACATCATGTCCGTCCTTTTTATTGCTCATGAAAACCACAAATTGCATGTTGTACCACCATACAGCGAGACTTTTGGATCCCGGGTTCGATTCCCG